>NW_021849727.1:907137-922516 GCF_003651465.1 Formica exsecta | reverse complement strand
TATATATATATATGTATATGCGTTATTTATTACATATATATGTTATCGTAGAATATATGTATTTCTCCCATATATTTGTTCTTTTCTTCAATTTCTTCTGTCACTAAAATTTTGAATTTCGTTCCTCTCCTTTTTCTCTGTCCATACACATATATAAACTTCTGCATTATACAAATTTATTTAATGGTATTGTAAGGTATCACATTTAAATCATAAAAGTGCTGTACATAGATTAGATACGTTATATTATCATGGTTACGAGTAGATATATAATCTCGCAACAAATTCAACTTCAAAAAATAGGAACAAACAAGAATAAATATACGTTTTCTTTACTACCTTTTTTTTTCTTTTCTTCTGTCATACGAGTAAAAGTGTAGCGAGTAATGATATTCATTAATTGCATTTGCGCATATAAAATTAAAAAATGGTAAAAAACCCACATATATGTTTTATTAAGTTTCCGTGTTAAATGTTCAAAGATTAACATACTGCCGTATCAGAATTTGAAAATCTGTTTCCAGATCATTACTGGAGTATCATCCTCTAGGGCAATCTCAGGTGCGAACATATCGGTTAAAAAAAAAATGACGCATGAAAACGCATCCGAATTATATTTACATAACAAGAGATTATCGATATATTCTTATTATGATAAGGCAGCAGTTGTCAAAAGTAATGTTTAGAATACTTGCCTTTCGCTCGCCTCATGTTAGATCAAACATATCTCACGTCACACGTATGTGTTGCGCATAAGAACAATAATTTTTTTTTTTTTTTGTATTTGACATATATATCTCCTAAATACTATTCTCTCCCGAGTACGACGCGCGGGAGCTCTGTTGTTTTTGTCCGTTAAATAAAAATTGTAAAAAAGGAGAAACCTATAACAGTTCGTGTAAATCTGCGACTCTATGTCTATAACCTAGGCCGGCGTTGCGTTGTCGCAAACAACGGCGGACAACTTCTGGCTTCTCGATCAACCATTTCAATCGGTGATTATCAGCTGATTATCGGTCGGCACGTTCACCGGTGATGCATCCTTCCGTGGCACGTCATCCTCAGGCTTATCGCTCGTTGCTGTTATGACAGCGACTCGGGTCACGTCCATCATCCGGTTCTCAGAAGTTCCGTTCTGCAACACTTTCTGCGATTCAATCAAGGGCGCGCTCTTTGTCCCGGGGCTGGAAGAAGCAGTCCTTGATGCGGCTTTCGGTGTCAGAGCGGACTTCTTTATCGGTGAAATCGTGTTTCCAGGCGATTTGCCGGGTGATTTCCCAAGCGTTAAGCGTTTCGCAGCCGTAGTGGCGACGAGCGGTGCGGAGGGTTTACTACCGGTTTTAGATGACGACAATGTTCCAGTGGCACTAGAACGAGAGATTTCCTTGTTAGCCGATTCCTTGCTCTGCTTATCAATCAACGGTGACTTGGTTGTGGTCGTTCTCGCAGAATTTTCACGCGGCTTGTTCGCGCTGCTAGAAGCCGGTGGCGCGGTTTTGGGTCTCGACGATGCAACGGTCGTTGACTGTTTAGACGTCGTCATGGACATCTTAACAGTCGTACCGGCCGACGTAGATCTTGGCTTCGATGTTACGTTGGACGTTATCGCGGTTGTCGACGGCAATGATTTAACGGATGTATATATATATATATGTATATGCGTTATTTATTACATATATATGTTATCGTAGAATATATGTATTTCTCCCATATATTTGTTCTTTTCTTCAATTTCTTCTGTCACTAAAATTTTGAATTTCGTTCCTCTCCTTTTTCTCTGTCCATACACATATATAAACTTCTGCATTATACAAATTTATTTAATGGTATTGTAAGGTATCACATTTAAATCATAAAAGTGCTGTACATAGATTAGATACGTTATATTATCATGGTTACGAGTAGATATATAATCTCGCAACAAATTCAACTTCAAAAAATAGGAACAAACAAGAATAAATATACGTTTTCTTTACTACCTTTTTTTTTCTTTTCTTCTGTCATACGAGTAAAAGTGTAGCGAGTAATGATATTCATTAATTGCATTTGCGCATATAAAATTAAAAAATGGTAAAAAACCCACATATATGTTTTATTAAGTTTCCGTGTTAAATGTTCAAAGATTAACATACTGCCGTATCAGAATTTGAAAATCTGTTTCCAGATCATTACTGGAGTATCATCCTCTAGGGCAATCTCAGGTGCGAACATATCGGTTAAAAAAAAAATGACGCATGAAAACGCATCCGAATTATATTTACATAACAAGAGATTATCGATATATTCTTATTATGATAAGGCAGCAGTTGTCAAAAGTAATGTTTAGAATACTTGCCTTTCGCTCGCCTCATGTTAGATCAAACATATCTCACGTCACACGTATGTGTTGCGCATAAGAACAATAATTTTTTTTTTTTTGTATTTGACATATATATGTCTCCTAAATACTATTCTCTCCCGAGTACGACGCGCGGGAGCTCTGTTGTTTTTGTCCGTTAAATAAAAATTGTAAAAAAGGAGAAACCTATAACAGTTCGTGTAAATCTGCGACTCTATGTCTATAACCTAGGCCGGCGTTGCGTTGTCGCAAACAACGGCGGACAACTTCTGGCTTCTCGATCAACCATTTCAATCGGTGATTATCAGCTGATTATCGGTCGGCACGTTCACCGGTGATGCATCCTTCCGTGGCACGTCATCCTCAGGCTTATCGCTCGTTGCTGTTATGACAGCGACTCGGGTCACGTCCATCATCCGGTTCTCAGAAGTTCCGTTCTGCAACACTTTCTGCGATTCAATCAAGGGCGCGCTCTTTGTCCCGGGGCTGGAAGAAGCAGTCCTTGATGCGGCTTTCGGTGTCAGAGCGGACTTCTTTATCGGTGAAATCGTGTTTCCAGACGATTTGCCGGGTGATTTCCCAAGCGTTAAGCGTTTCGCAGCCGTAGTGGCGACGAGCGGTGCGGAGGGTTTACTACCGGTTTTAGATGACGACAATGTTCCAGTGGCACTAGAACGAGAGATTTCCTTGTTAGCCGATTCCTTGCTCTGCTTATCAATCAACGGTGACTTGGTTGTGGTCGTTCTCGCAGAATTTTCACGCGGCTTGTTCGCGCTGCTAGAAGCCGGTGGCGCGGTTTTGGGTCTCGACGATGCAACGGTCGTTGACTGTTTAGACGTCGTCATGGACATCTTAACAGTCGTACCGGCCGACGTAGATCTTGGCTTCGATGTTACGTTGGACGTTATCGCGGTTGTCGACGGCAATGATTTAACGGATGGCGTGATCTTCGTGGTCGTCGTTTTCGCACTTGCTGGTTTAGCGGCGGTGGCAGCGACTTTACTGACGGGTTTTGTCTCACCGAGATTTATCGCTGATTTCTTCTCGGCTGACGTTGTGGTGCTCAATCTCGTCGAGGCAGTGCTAGTTCTCGATTTTATTGTACTAACGCGCGGCGAGATACTGGTCTTCGTCGCTGTTGTTGTCACGTTTTTAGATGATGTCATTGTCTTAGTGCCAGCGATTCTGCCACCAACACTTGAAATCGCCGCAGCTTTGGTCGATCCGTCTACCAACTGTTTAGGACGAGCCGCAACGGATTTCTTCGCGAGGGGCGGTTGCACTGGTGACGATGTTGTGGTTACTCGCGCGGTCGTCGTACTGACTGCTTTAGACGGCGATGTCGGAGTAATTTTCGTTGCCGTCTTCGTTGTTGTCGTCGTCGTTTTCGTTGGACGTTTCGTCGCGGTCGTTGTTGCCTTTGCCTTAGTTGTACCTACGGTGGTCATTGTAGCGGCGGTAGCCATTGTAGCGGCGGTAGCCATTGTAGCGGCTTTAGTATATGTACCAAAATCGATTATCTTTGTAAGGTCTGGCAATGCTCTCGCGGTTTCTTGTGGTTTGGTCTCTTCTTCTTTGTTCGTAGGAACATTTTCGGATGCGATCTGTTTCTCTAATACCTCATCGACGTTCGCAGATGCAGCTTCTATTTCTATTAGCTTTTGCTCGGTTTGCGCATTGCTTAACGATGTGCAAGACAATTGCACGTTTTGTTTATGTGTCTGACTTTCAGATTGCATTGGCTTCCCCACAATCGTGAAATCTTTCTCCAAATCAGACGGATCTGTACTGTCAGGTTTGGCATCACCGTCGCTTTTATCGTTTTTATCGTCCTTTTCGGGAGTCTTTAATGACTCTTCACGTTCCGTAAGACATCTGTAGAATTCATTATATTCGTATTGTGAACCTAATTCAAGCAGCGTCGGTTTATCTGTTTTATAGAAATCTGTCCTGTCAGATGGCTGGGGTTGAGAATCTCCGAAATAAAATTCTGTTTCAGTATCAATATCCGGTTGCTTCGATGGTTCTCCTTCGTCCACAAGTTGCTTAGGACGAGCCGCAAGACTAAGACACGACTTGGTCTCTTCTTCCTTATTCGTAGAAATATCTTCGGATGCGATCTGTTTCTTAGATATCTCATCGACGTTCGCAGATGCAGCTTCTGTTTCTATTAGCTTTGGCTCGGTTTGCGTATTGCTTAACAATGTGCAAGACGACGGCGCGTTTTGGTTATGTGTCTGACTTTCGGATTGCGTTGGCTTCTCCACAATCGTGAAATCTGTTTCCAAATCAGACAGATCTGTATTATCAAGTTTGGCATCACCATCGCTTTTATCATCTTTGTCATTTTTGTCATTTTTATCGTTTTTATCGTCCTTTTCGGGAGTCTTTGATGACTCTTGATGTTCCGTAGTAAACTTGTACGATTTATTACATTCGAATGGAGGATCATCATATTCAAGCAGCATCGATTTTGTAGAATCTGTTTTGTAGAAATCTGTCCAGTTAGATGGCTGGGGTTTAGACTTTCCCAAATAAAATTCTGTTTCAGTATCAATATTCGGCTGCTCTCGTGATCCTCCTCTCTGGTTAATAACCCGATAATCCAGTTCTGTGTCGGATAATTTCAGATATTCCGGTTCTGTGTCAGAACGTACCAGCTCTACCACGTTCTCTGAAAAAGATCCATTAGGTTCTGTTTTGCTATTATCAGTAATATCCATCTCGTTCAGTTTCTCTGTTGTCGATTGAAACTCCTTGTCTATCTCTGCCATCTTAGACGGGGCACACTCGATTGATTTCTCTGTCATAGTTTCAGCGAATGGTTTAGATTGTGTTTTCTCATCTTTTTCATACAAACCCGTTTGTTCTCCTTCGTTTTGTATTTTATCAATCTCCTTTGTCAATTTTACATTTTCGAGTACGGTAGATAGCAATTCAAATGTTTCGTTATAATTTTCTTTAGATGGATCTATCGGTTGCTGATCACCATCTGGATTTTCATTTGTTTTTAACGACAGTTCCTTCGAGATATCTTCTTCCGCGGAACTCGCAGGCTTGAATTTATCAGAATTCGTAAATTTGGATTCATTGGAAATGCATTTGGATTTATCTATTAGATCAACAGAAGAGGATAACATTTCCATCTGACTAAGATCGTACGGGAGAGGAGTGAGACCATCCGCTTCGAAGACCGAGAGCACTTTTGCTTCGTCCGATTCGGAGGTGGCAGTACATGTTGATTGATTATCCGCGGGATGCGGTGTCGATGATGTGCATAGAAGATCGATTGTTGCTTTATCCTCCAAGGGTGTATCCGCACGTACACTCTCGTTCACGCACGACCCACTGGGTGAACGCGGCGGCGTATTAATATGTTCGGCATCGTCTGAACTGTCGTTCAGATCGTGCACGGCATTTAGATCGACGCCTTTCTCGAACGCCGCCTCGAAGTCACCCGGTGTGAACGAAATCGTCATAGCATTATCCATGTTGACGATTTCGTACCCCTCCGAATCGGATTCTGCATCGTTATGTGTCGTTGCATTCCACTGAGAGGAGTTATCCATTTGCCATTGCGTTGTGGTGGACACGATACGCGCCATCGATTCATCATCCACCTCGGCCTTGGTCGACGATATCTCAGACATGTTCATGTCCGGCAAATTGTTATCGCACGCTGCATGCTGTTCATCGCTCGAGAAGTCCTCATATATCTCTTTCGGTCGGAGAGACACCTCTTTCTCAAATTCGCTTTGGCTCGGTATCAAGAAATCATCCATCGGCGTCTGTTTCAGGGGAGAGCCGCTGATGGCATAATCCTGCAATTTACTAATCAGTGGTGGTGGCGACAACGGCACGAACTCGGCCGCCTCCGGATTTAGTGGGAAACTCATGTCTTCTTTATTGTCGTCTGCTTGCTTCTCGCTGTCGTCTAAGTGATTCTTCTCCGATTCGCTCAGCCTATCTTTCTGATAGCTTATCTAAAAGTAAATTATTCAAAATGCATATTCTTATATCAAATGACAAAAGTTCTTCTATAAGAAAACAATAGTGTAGATTATATTTACATCGATGCTGATAGGCTTAAGAGTAATATTTTCTTCTGATCCTTCACATTTAATATCGGCCTCGACTTTTGAAGACTGGATTTCTGAATCACCTCTCGAACCCGTTTCGAGATCTTGTCTTTGTTCCTCAATGCCCTCACCAGATTTGTCTGTCGCAGCCGTGACAGCCGTCGCCACAGATTCTTTCTTATTCGAATCGATACGATAATAATTCCACCCGTCGTCAGAATCCTGATCACTCTCTACATTCTCCGGTTCAGAAGTCGGTGCATGCTGAGGAGTGTCTGAAATAAACATCAAAAGAAATTAGAGAGTCAAATAATCAATTCGTTATGCTACATCGTGTCATTCTCATTTATTACAAATATACAAATTATAAATTTATTTCATTCTCACATTAAATGTTTCATTCGTCATGAAAATAATTATAATTTTATTTCACAATCATATAATCCTTAAGAATAATTGTTGAAATTTTTGACGATACTTATCACCGGAAATAAAGAGAAAAGACAGAAAATTCTGCGATAAACTAATTTTGACGTAAGAAACTAAAATGCTAGAAACTATCAACTACTGATTCTGCACTGGTACTCTGGATCAATCCAACATGTTCGTTATATGTTAATGCTCGACAGATGGGCTGACACTACTAACTTCCTCTTTGACACGCAGCCGGGAGACGACGGATATTTTCCTCGCGGGAGCAATCGCCCTTCGGTGACTAAGAGGAACTACGCCCGCCAAGAGATGCATTATCGATCTAGTCCACAGAGCCCCCGGAGCACTCTCCCGCCCCCCTTTCCCTCTTCCCTCACACCCCTCCTACACGCCGTTGCTGCCGCCGCCGCCACCCACCTGTGCACCGCGTCGTGACGATTAGAGGAGAGCGACCCCGCTCCGATTGGACCGGGCCTTGGAAATCGTCGAATCGATCGACATCCATTCGGGAAATATTCGTGTGATGGAGACGGCTCTTCTCTCGATTGCACTTTTTTAAAATATTTCTTGGAGTAGTGCGGTGCGAAATGACTGGAAGAGATCCTTAATACTTCCTTTCTAGCGGTCAAGCATTTCTGCGTGAAGCGATAAAATAGGTAGGATCAAGGAATCAATTAACAGATTCGACAGCTGTACTCGATAAATCTATTTTCTTCATTTACGCGATAAAAATTCCTGTACTTTTTTATATTTTGCATTTGACTCTCGATTCTGCCCTCAACACAATTCCGTTCTCAGGATTACAATTTTCACAAGGAAAGATTTTCAAAATGATGTTAAATATATTTCTGAATGTAGAATATGATATTTTTTCAATATAATTATATGCCCAATAAAACAAAGAAAATTAATTTTAAAACAATAATCGACTAATATTAATATAATGTGAGGTGATGAACAGTGTAATAAAGCTACGTAAATCCGTTAGTTTGTAAATTTAATATTGTCAAGATACAATAATTCCACGAATTAATAATGAATTTTATATCAATATTGACTATTAAATCTTCATTAGTCTTGCGATCCTATATTATTCATTGCTATTGCAAATTTCTCGTTATGCATTAATAATGCGTTTTGATCCATCTATCAAAAATATTCTCACACAAAGATATTTCTTACAAATTACAGAGATAGCGAAAGAGCAAATTCTCGAAATAGAGATATTTGCGTGAAATTTTCTTACTGCATATTTTCGTAGAATTAAAAAATCAAGTGAGGGCACGAGTTTGTGGAGCGAAGGAGAAGGCGAACAAAGGACTCGGTATGAGTGTGTAAGAAATGCAGCCGAGAGAGATAAGAACGTCGGGCCCACCTGGCCGAAGCCAGGAAAACGCTACGTGGAAACTGGTTAAGGGACGCTTAAAAAAACGCAGCCCACGCTCGCTTAATCTCTTCTTAATTCCGTTCCAAGTCTCTTTGCCACCAATGCAAACTCGCGCCAACTCACGAAGGTTCTCTCTCCCACGCACTCTACCGCTTCTAACGCATTTTGAATCTGTACGAATCTGTCTAAAGAGCGCTGGTCCAAACAATTTCGGATAATAATATCCCGCAACGCGTTTCGCCGCCATATGTGCCGAAGTTTTCAAAACGTTGACTGGAAATGTAAAATTCGTACAAAATATATCAGGGTGTCCACTCAAATCTTGTAAAGAAATGCCATGATCTTTCAGGTATTTTTGTTCAAAATTTCAGATAAAAAGAATATTTTAAAGATTTTTTGATGCATTTTTTTAAAAATAAGTTTTTTATTATGTTTTTTTTTTTAAATGTTTTTCAGTCATACAAAAAGCCACTTAAGTTTCAAGTGCTAGATTTGTACTAAAAAAAACTGAATGGCTTTTGCAAAATAAATATTTTTCACTTACATAACATTTTCATTTTCTTTATCACTAAAAATTATAATAAAGAATGTAAATATGTACTGCATATTCAATATTTTGTTAAAACATTGAATATATATAAATAGAGAGATAGGTATATATTTATAATATATTTTCAACACGGTTTTTACTTGCCAACTATTTACGATATGAGAGCAAAATTATTAAAGAAAGAATTTCTTACAAAATTCCTTGAGTTTCAATAAAATTCCATGATAATTTCCTGATTTTTCCAGATACAATAGAAATCCCTAAGAATTTCAGGTTTTTCCTGTTTTTATCCAGAGAGTAGACACCTTGAATATTCGGTTTTTCCTCTCATCAACTTCGTCGATATCTCTCATATAAATTCCAACAACACTACGTCGTTGTAAAAAATTTTAAAAAATATATACAAGGATTGCAATAAAGCTCGTTATATTGAAACTATTTCAATAGGCAGGATAATGGAAAAATATGGCTTACAAACTATAACTTTTTACTATTTCAATTATTTGGAAAAATGTAGCGCTGTAGAGTTCTCACAAATGCTATTCTATGTTAGGATAAAGATATCCTTAATAATAGTATTGCAAATAATTAATCGGTTCTTTCTCCTCCAATATTAAATTATAAATCTTGAAACAAAATTGTGTATACGAAAATAATCTCCGACATTTTAATTATTTATCTTAGAAAGGGTTTCACTCCAAAAATGGAAACAAAATGGCACTCGCGCATGCAGGCCGACTCGCCGATATGACCGGTGATGCGATGGAAAAGTTTAAAGCCTGGTCAAAAAAAGGACAATAGCTAGACCTCCTCATAATTATTCTCTGATAATAAATGGCAAGTTTAACTGGTCGACATCAGGAACGTTCGTATACATATCAGCGAAGTACGTTCGCCTCGGCAACGGAGTGTCATCGCACACACATCGTCATTATATATTCCATAAATAGTTATCTAAGTAAAATTACTAAGCGTTTATTTAAGAACAAATATAGGGGTTATGCAAATTCATCGGACCAACTGGCCAGTCATTTTTCTCTTATTGTTCGACCGAAAGTCGCGCTTATTCGCAACGCGCGACTCTTTTAACTGCAATCTTTTATATTTTTTTCAAGTAAAACGCGCGCAGAATTTAGTTACGCTTGTGCATTTGATGAAAGAGAGAAAAGAAGCGCAGAAAGCGTAGATACACCGGGAAGCAAATCCCGGCACAAATTGTGCACTACCATACGATTGTAGTGAGAGAGAGAGAGAGAGAGAGAGAGAGAAAGAGAGAGATAGTGCTAAATTACCGTTATTAAAATCGAAAAAAATGTCTTATCTGTTTTAACGTTATTGCTACGGTTGCCTGCAGTTAACGTTACACTCGCCGACTTAAACGTCGTTTTTGCATAGCGTCTTCTTGCCAGACGGTTTCTGCCTCTGTAAAACCGCTCATTAGCTTTAAAAAGCATATCGGAGAAGCTATCTCTATTTAAAATTTAAAAGTTCATTGATCTGTTTTTCATCAATGAAAAAAAATAATTTAGACTTTCGTCTTACCAAAAAAGAAAACCGCATACGCATCTCTCCGCGCTGACTGTCGCTTCGCTTGACAAACGATCGATTAACATCCGCGCTGGATTCTAACGACGCATGCTGTTCGCACAGTGCCTCCGTCGAAGCCGATAATATTGGACGAGGCGATGAAGAACATTGGGCAACTCCGGGGCATCGAGGAGACGTACAACGAGGGGAACGACGTGAACCTGATTTGCGAGGTACGTGGCGGCAAACCGCCCCCGAAGCTGACGTGGTATCTCGACAACACCGTGATAGACGAGTCCTATCTCTACAACGCCGAGACCGGGATAACGGTTAACCACTTGGCGTATCCGAAAATTGGCCGACAGCATCTCAAGGCGAGGCTGATCTGTCAGGCCAGCAACACGAATTTGGTGCCACCGCAAACCAGGCTCCTCATCCTCAACGTGAATCGTAAGTCGTTGACAATTTTCTGTATATCTTTTCGCGATTTCTTTTTTTTTCTATCTTTCTTTTTACTATCCGGTGAAAATGCCTTTTTTAATGAAAAGCAATTTTGTGTTAGTTTTTAGTTTTTATCTTTCGTCTCTCTCAAGTTCGTACACGACCCAATTTCGCGCGGCATTAAATATCACGTTTACGCATGTCATCACAATAACGTAATTCTAATTTGCAATGCTATGACAATGCGACATTTGCTTTTCATAGTGGTATGTATTAACCAAATGAATCAGTCCGCAACGTAAAAATGGGTCCCCACAGACTCCGTCCGGTGCACGTAATATTTTCGCTCAGCGTCACGCGAGGTCGAGGATAATTGCGTTTACGTAAATACTGTATATCCGAAAATAGTGTTTTTACATAAACAAGAGAATAGAGAGAGAAAGGTTCTGACTGTGTAATAACTTTGGCGCTGAGTCAGCATGTCGATCATTTCGCTCGCGCAAAAAGCGAAGGCACCTTTCGGTGACGCTTAAAACGAGAACCACCGATTACCTTAATGTACATCCATAGTGAATGACGATCAAGAAATGCTCTACTTATGCGACTCACTTTGTCAATCTCTGTAATGTTGCATGCTCTTGCAATGCGATTTTTTAGCGTGTTTTTTATGGGAATACCAATTTATCAAACAGATGCCAAAAAAATTAAAAAGTTTTCCTAAAAAAAAAAAAAAAAAAAAAAAAAAAAAAAAAAAAAAAAAAAAAAAAAAATTGACGCTTATCTCGTCACAATTTTACGTGTGTACATCTACGAATACTGTTGCGTACTTACATAAATTTATTCGTGCAATTTAAAATCAAAGAAAAAATGTCAAAGTTCAATATTATCACAACAGTAAGTGGGGGATTAATGTCGCAGCATCCACTATACATTAGTGTTACAGCGATAAATTCCTGCTTTGCTTTGAAGAATAAAAACGCACGGAATGCAATTTCGTGACCAAGAGACAGAGAGCAACAGGATAAATTCGTTCTTTTAGTCACGTTCGCATTCTCTGTCATCTTTATTTTTCCGTAATACGACTCCCCTCATTTTAATCTCGATCTAACCTGATCTCGCAAATTTTATCACGAAACTTTATCGTGCGAATATCTGTTAAAAAATAAGAAAATATGGCAAACTCGTAAAATTAGAAAAAGTGCGCTTTAAAAATAAAAAAAATTTTAAAAACTTATAAACCTCGCTAAAGTAACGCATCGCATTCTGCGTTACGATGATTCGATTAAATTCAGCAATTTAGCATAAGACGAGACTGACAGCAGGACACGATATTCAATTACTTTGTACCACATCATCTTAAAATTTGGAAGACGATATTGGGAACGTTAAAACTGAACTGCGTTCATACCTATAAATAGAGACGACAACGCGTGACGCAGGAAGGACACGCGATTGGCGAATTAATTGCATCGCAAAAAAAAGACCGATAGAGAAAAGTTACATTAATCATTTTCTCTGCGAATCGTATGGATCGTTGTTGTAATCTCCCTATAAGTTATGACAGCTTCGATTCTCTCTTTCTCTTTCTTCCTCTCCTGCCTGATATTCGTTTCGTTGTGTGTTATGCTCGATATATACACAATAATTCTTCTACAATTTGAACTGATACCGATTAGACAAGATAAGGTACAACCCCATTGCCAAATACACAATAAAAACTTCATCAGAGTTTCAAAGCGTTAAATATATTATTCGTAATTCGCAATTTAAATATTTCTTTATTTTCTTTCTTCGAAAGATTTCGGGAATTTTTTGCATCAGATATATTCTTAACTTTTACAAAAATGCATTTAAGGACCTTAATTTTCTACAAAAAATTAATTTTCTGGCAAAGTTAGGAACTTTTAACCCGCATCGGCGAGGAGAGAATTTTGATGGCTCATCAAGACCGAGATAATTTTCAGTCTCGATATCATATGATGATATCTGCCGGGAAATCGCCGAGTTTATATACATCGGATGACGATGAAGGACACGTGAGATATTCATTTCCGCGTATTTTTATCCATCGAATTCGAAGTAATCTCAAACTGTCTCGATAGGAGATCAAGTATTGTCGCATGCAACATTCGACAAAAGTGTAGAAGACATCATCATCCTGATGATGACCTCGTTCTCAACGGGATGACGACAGAATAATACACAACACAACGATTTCACAACACGATATTTTCGTACACGCCTCGCATGATGCGACGCGGCGGCGAACACTATTTTGTCCTCTCCTCTCCCTCTCCTCCATCGCCCTCTCTTTCTTCGTTTCCTTTTTCTCGTTCGCACGAAAGGCGGAAATCAGAGCGTTCCAGGCTAGATGGAGCAGGCCTCGGTCCAAAATGTTGTAGGAATTAGTTTCCTTCGAGAAAGAAAAGGAGAGGAAAGTGGGGGGGAGAGAAAGAAAAACGGCCTGAAGTTCGAAACTGGTATAATGTCGTCGATCGCTGCCTGCCTCCCTCCCCCCCTTCCCCTCCGTTGTGGGCGAAAATTTCTACGCACAACGACTATCTATCGCGCAGCGATTTCGTTTTAATCCCCCCTTTATATCCTTATCATTTCGATGAATTTTAATTACGTCACCGTCGATATTGTGACGGTTGCCGGCCGGCAAAGTCCTCAATTTAAATAATACGCAATTCGGATTCCCGGCAACAACGATGGTCGTGCGCGTGTGCATGAGGCTAACAACGTACCTCGGTGATGTTCGTGAGTCCGTACGTGCGTGTCTGTATTCCCTCGCGAGAAGCGCGACGATGACGGTGCCAGCACGTCGGGGTGGTATAGCCGATGGAAGGAATCGACTTTAACACGCGAGCACTGCGAAAATGCACTCGAAAGCGACACGAAGGATGCACATTCACAAACCGTGCGAGACTCGAAGAAGAACTGTCGGTGGCCCCCTTCTACGCGACCCGGCGACAATTGGCGGCACGCCGTCCGATTGGCCGAGCTGTCGCCTATCGGTAACGCGAACGCGGCACGGCGGCCAATCGCGACGAGGGTGCGAGCGTGCGTTCGAACGCCGACGCGGTCAATTCGAAAGTAACGTAACGGGACTCCGTATGTATGACATTAGACATGATGGTACTTGTTTAATTATCTAAGACTGCTGGACGATAACGCTAATGGCGAATCATTGTTTTATCGGCGTGTCTATTGATTATTCGAAATGTATGAATTATACAAATTGGATGTTATCGTTAAGCGTTATTTCGTCGATGATTAGAAATATCGAACATCGTTGATAGAAAATAGTTTTTGTAAAAATTCGTAAAATTTCCTTTTTGGATATATTAGCAATGAGTGTTCCATAAATATTGAACTAAAAGAAAAAAAGACAGCGAAAATAAATGTAAGAACATTTTTTTTTTTTAATAGATGTAAATATTTTGTTAGAGATACACATAGATTGTAAAGATTTGAAATTTTTCAATATCAAAAAACAACTTTGCTATTTTTAATATTTTAATTTAATTAATATGAAATAATTTTTAGTTGTTCTTCTTAATCTAATAATTAAGATGAAATTTACGTCAGACATTTATTCTTAATTATTGCTCTGTGAGAGTATTATCTATTCTTTTTTTTCATAAATAATCATTATCCAGAAATGTCCCTCTTTCATTTCAAATATAATAAGCTTTTAGAAAATTGCATATTTGGTAATATAAAAATTTACGACGTCTACTTTACTCTAGCGTGCCTCGCCTAGTCGATATTCGATATTTCCGCTAATCGAGAAAGTAATATTAAAAAGCTGCTTTTGATTACCTATATTGCATTTCAATCTCCGTTTTCGCGGTGCTGCCGATGCGGATTAAATAGAATCAATTTCAAAATCAATTAGAGAAACAGGTTTTCTCGTACGGTATCTTTGCTGATATATTCGCTACTTCCGTTAGTTCGCGAACTTTTGTTGTTTATCAAATTGGCACATGAGTCGTAACAATTAGATATTTCTTGTTTTTACAATCGAATTGATTTTATCAGTTTATAGGAAAAAATTGATTCTTTCTGCCATGAGAATTCTAAAACTGATCGATCGATTGTAACTATACTGCTGTGACATGTAAGCCTATTAATGCTGATAACGTATATGTATAGAGTAAAAAAAGGAAAGATGCGACGACTTTTTCTAGGAAAAAGATAATAGTTCTTTCTGATCTCACATTCTACTCTGATAAGACTACGCTCTGAGATTTTATCGATAAAAAAGAAATATTTGCCATATTTTTAATATACCAAGAAGAATAAAATAAAAAAAGAACATAAATTTCATTTTATGGGTTACAAGCACGAAAATCAGATCATTACAAAACGCATTCTATTTTTAGTATAAATGGCATAGAAATATATTTTAATTTATTAAAAATATATTTCAATTTTACTTTTCTCTATATACGATGCGGAAAATTGTATATATCGCGGGAAATGTCAAATAATGGCAGTATATCTTACACAATAGACACATTTTTCTCGTATTGTCGAAGTAAGCGATATTATCAGCAAGCGATACAAGCGTCTTCTTTGCTCTATTCTCGACAAAGAATTTGTTATGCTGTTTTTCTCGG
>NW_021849727.1:879883-907053 GCF_003651465.1 Formica exsecta | reverse complement strand
CGGCATTCAAGATATTCACATATTTTGTATTGTTCTTTAATGAAATATAAAATGCTTTATGCTGCGCGATGCATAATGACTAGTGCAATCTCATCACAGACGTCGCATGTCGCGACGAAAACCTATAATTTACATTGTGTCGATTTAATCGCTTGTCATAATATTATATATATATCCGTCTCGATCCTTTATGATCTTCGGCAACGAGACGCATTCACTTCCTGCGTAGACCGAAAACGTGAGTAGCAAATGAGGCCGAGATGTAATTCGTCAACGACATGAACAGATTGCTCACCGCGCGATAAGCATAACCGTATACCATCGCGGCGCACAGGTGAGTCTTTACAACGGACAAGGTGCACTTACTAGCATCTCGCGGTGAGGGTGGCGACTTGTCATCGTCCACAAGGGTATGCGTGCCAGTAGTAGATTCCACGCGAGCTTCGTTGTCGTTATCGTCGTCATTGTTGGCGTGCGACCTTTCATCGCAAAGAATGTCCTCGTCACTCGATATAACACGATTGTCGGACACGTCGTTTATCACCGAGTCCACCGGACAGTTTGCATTGTCGCGGTTAAGTAGATCCTCCTCCTTCTCCTTGTTATTGCCCTCGTCGTCGACCTCGGTTTCCATCGGCGACTTATCGGGGGCGAATTCGCGCGACGAGGACGATGTTATAAAAGGCTCCAAGGAGCGATTAACGTCGGTCGCGTCCTCGCCGTCGTCGACGTCGGTCTCCGGACCCAGATCGTAATCGTAATCGTCATCGTTGCCATCACTGTCCTGATGCTTGCCGTTCCTGGCCATCCCGCAGACTACGCGATTTAAATCAAAATCAGCGTGCTGCAGATCCGCGTCGATCAACTGCTGCTGCTGCTGCTTAATGAAAGCAGCATTCACATCGAACTGGCCGGAATTCGACGAGACCGGATTATTCGGGTCCATGTTGTTCAGTAGTAGACCATTCGGTGCTTGATGCGTCAGGAGCGAATGCCGCGAGGCGATCTCGATCGGCGGTGTCAGAAACACGACGATCACAGTGATATTGTCCAAGGATCCCGCGCGTTTAGCGCTCTGCAATAGCGCCTGATGCACGTGCTTGAGATCGTCTGCAAAGATAGAAAGATAGGCATTCGTTAAAAAATTTTCGTACCTCGTCTCGACTATGATTATTTTTTAATTACTACAATATTATTGTCGGGAGCGTAAATTTGAAACGGTACGTAAATCTTGTACGATCCCGTTGTTGGGTCTTCCGCTACCAAAAGTCCGCGACGGAATTCACATTCTGGAAGTAATTTTCCAACATATTTTTTTAACGAAGCAAAGAATTTTCATCGCGTGCGCTTATATTTTAATCTCTTATATATGTTTTACGTATATTCTTTCGAATCAAAACTGTATTACGTCAGCAGTTAAATTAGAAAAATTGTCCTAGCGTTTTATCTATTTCTTGACATAGCGAGGGAGATAAACATAATAATCCAGATCAAGATGCACCAATATCATAAAAATATTATAGAAGAGGAGACGCGCGCGAGAAACGGAAGCGAAGGATGTAGCAGAAGTATTTTTCAATGGATACGTTGTTATTTAGCTTATCGGCGCGAGTCATCGAATAATAAAAGTGCGGCTACGGTTTATAGTTACCGAAGTCAATGGTTCGTGAATAAAGCACGCTCGAAGATCATCACGCGATCGCGTTCAAGAAGCCGTCTCGCGAATATCACAGATATATCGTTTCTTGCAAAATATGAATATGTACACAATCCATTAATATTGCTATTGCAAAGTACCATATAGATCGATGACGCAAGAATTAAATGGTTTCTTTCTTTTACAGAATATACATTCCTATATAAATGAAACCTATCAAAATCCTGCAGAATTCATACACGTGTAAAAATAGGAGCAAAATTTCGACTTGGGTTACATAATCGGAAGCGTTCTCGTGTCTTCTGGTATTCTTTAGTTGTTTGTTATTTAGAGAAAGAGAGGGAGGGAAATTTTTTATAAATGACGCATATCTAGAGTTGGTCAGAAATTTCACGATACACTACATATAACTGCGAATATCGTGCCGGCCCTGGCGGAAAGTACGTTGACCTATGCCGACTATCGACGCCTGCGTAGTCCTCTCCCTTCATTCCTCGCCCCTTCGTTCACCGCCTCACCCGTTTCGTTTCTCCCTCTGCCCTCTCCCCCCTCTCAACCCTTCCTCCCTCTGTCCGTTGCCGCTCACCTCTCGTCGTCTTCTCTTTCATTCTCTTGCATTCGCGCTCTAGTGACTTTATTACATTGCGAGAGCATTCTCTTGCCATCTGAGGAAGGGGGAGATGTTAATTTTCCATCGGTTTCTATCATTTTTTTCTTCACTTTTCTGTCGCTCTACCTCTTTCTGTCTTTCTGATCTCGCGAACGAGATCCCTTGAGAAAGAGTAGAAATTGAACAATTGTATCCCGTGAGATTCACCAAAATCATCAATGTCAATGCCGGTCACATGGCGGATATCCGGCTATGGTACACTGATGCATCGGGCAACCATCGGGATCGATGTTCCATCGATCGATAATCGGGTGTATTAATGATAAATATATGCGCGGTATATATATACAATTGATAGATACATCTATTTATTTATATATCCGAGAATGTGCTTACGATTGAATACATGGTGCATAATATTTCCATGAAAACTAACATTTCGTGCATTTTTTTACACATGGCAATATTATATCGGGGAAAAAAGCGAGAAGAGTAAAATCGGTGAGTCGTGCTATTGTCCGTATTCGAGGATTCAATTAACGCTTGTCGCATTGTTAGTCGCAAAGAGGGTAAAAAACGAACATGCGCAAATGATGTCACAGAACGACGCTTATTCCCGTTTAACTCTCGACTAAATCTAGGTTTTTAGCATGTTAGGCATTAATACTTTGCATAAATTGTAAAGAAGTATTATTTATTATATATAAATATCATTTATTTAGATCTGAAAAATATATTTTTTTTCTGTTTTATGCCCCATCTTTCGATACTCGTGTATTTTTATTATTAATTTATTTTTACATTATTTTTGCTTTAATATATCTAATGTTTCAAGAAAAAAAAAAGTTTCTAGAATAAAATTCAGATACACATACTGGAATTTATTCTCAAAGAATCCTAGAAGAAATTTTACCACGGATGGACTTCCTTAAAGAAGGTTAATGAATTCCAATCGCGTTTCAGTGTGGTGATCGTTGCTGTCCAAGGTCACTTATAGTACAGACTGGCATAGCATTGATAGCGGAACTGTGATAGACCATGAATGAAAAAACTCGTCTCGAGATATCGCACGACACAGTTCGCGACCCTGCAATAGGCTGAACTCGATAACAGACATTGTTATTGCGTTGATGAACAGTTATAATTCTAATATTAGCGATACGTAACATGATAATTAAATCATGTTGAATAATTAAATAACGGATATTTAGACAAATAAAATAATATTTCCCCCAACCCCTAATTTTTAAGTCAAATAAAGATTTATTTGCGAATTAAATCTTAAAAATACAAATAATAAAATTGTACTTGAATAAAGAGATTTTGAGATGAAATTATATTTTACGGGGCAAATCTTTATTTTAATTCATAAATTAATTATTAATTTTATATTTGAAAAGATTAAAAGTGTGTGTGCTTTGTGCAATATCAAATATTCATAAATTCATCTCGAAATGTATTAGATTTATTAACTTTTGACGTAGCTACGTGATCCGTCCAGTTCCTCTTTAAGCATTGAAGATAAAATAAATTTTTTATCGCGAACAAGAAGCCTGTGCCAGGCGCCGATGTACGGGCTCTCTTTGCAGCCAACGCACGGCGATATAAATTACACGGAAATATTGGATTACGCGCGTCAGGATGCCGTGTGGCTGTGAGAGAGAGAGAGAGAGAGAGAGAGAGAGAAAAAAAAAAAAGAAAACGAGGCTTATTCCTCCACATCCGCTCTCTCGATCTCGGGATTCTGACCGATCGGAATTTCGCGCGGCCAATCGTCTCGGTCACGAATTCTCTCCACGGCAGAACATCGTCCGCGGTTTCTCTTTTTTTTCTCCTCGTCAAAACGGTCGGCTCTTATATACCGATATGAATTATGTAGGTGGCACGCGCGTAAGTATTGTATCCAGGTTCTCGCTCGCGGAACGATCGTTGAACCAATGTTCATCGGAGCCGACTGCCTGCCTGTTCGTCTAAGGCTACGCCGAACGAAGTAAAATCCAACCTTTTACAAGAGACTCTATGCTATGACGTATCTCAGCTGATGAAAAAACAAATCAAAAAAACTCTCAACTCTGCGTGGCGACGCAGCAATATATATATATCTTTGCGCGACGTATCATTTCGAATCTTATGGTTCTTAATGTCCGGCTTTACCAGACTGATTCCTGGATGAGTCTGTGCGGATTATTATCTCCTAACGCGCTATTTAATCCGTAAAATAAAGTATGTTAGGAGATGTTGAAATGTTGTAAGAAAAGCTCAATGGTTCTTGATTATTTTAATACATAGCGTTTACACAATAATTTTCTTTTTACTTGCGTTAAAGAAATTAATAAAAAATTATATAATATAACTTTTAAATAAATATAAGATTCTAAATTTTTATATTATTTCATATTATTCCGATTTCACTAAACTTATAATTTATAATATAATTTATTTTCGGAGGATATATTATATATCTGATAAATAAGAGAAATCGCCTTTACTATTGGAAAAAATAGAAATATTTTTTATTTCCTTTTTTTTTTTTTTTTTTTTTTTGTTAATGTTATTCAATGTATTTTCGGAGATCCTCTTATACCGCGCACGAATCAATCACCAAGGAGATGGCGATATCTGATTTCCCGTGTCTTGCGCTGTTACCAAGGGAAAAAAAATTCCAGATTTCGACGCGCGTGTCTGCTTTCGACATCGAGTATCTTCCAAGTGCTTTGCAAATTCTCGCAATCATCGGAAAAATGTTCGATTATCTCGTTTACGAGATTGCCGACTATTCGTTTTACTCATATCGCGAATATGTCGGGTTTTAAAATGTCGTTGTGAAATTTTAAGTATTGTAAAAAGTTTATTAATTTTTTTTTCGTCAAAAAGATTCTTTAAACGGGAAAGTGAAAACGGCTTATAGCTCGATATTTCAAGATCAGACATATCCGTTGACATTACTAAATATAAGAAAGTGATGTGCTCCGAAAAGTGTATTGTCATAAAATTCAAAATTTCAAGCGGTTTGTTCGTTATATGTTTATCAAACGCAAAGGTCGTTACTTTATTTAAGTACCAAAACAATATATAGACTCAATCGTTCAGAACATATAGAGGGAAATTTTATAATCTTTCCATTTTCGAGAAAATTTCAAAAATCTCTCTCTCTCTCTCTCTCTTAATCTAAACATTTTTGCTTACACTTTTTGCAAAATCACTTTCTTTGATCTCGTGAAAAAGAGAGAAAAAAACGGTCATCATGGATAATAATTTGAAATCTTCGAACGCGTTCGATACAAGGACGAGGTAAAGATAAACGCACAAAAGAAAAAAAAAAAAAAATTACAACGATGACTCACGCTCTGTCAGAGGCGACGATATACCCCGGGCTGGGTGGATTCTCGGGCAGCAGGATTCTGCAAAGCAGATTCGCAACCAGATCCACTCGTAAGTTCGTGCCGATGATATAAAACTGTCGCGAGGGAGACTGGCGGCGGAATTTCGCGCAGATTCCGACCGGTGAGACAGACGCGAGACAAATGTTACGCTCTCCAACCGCGGGGACTGACGCAGTATACGCACACAGATGTTTCAGGTGACAGAAGGAGTACTACCTGACCGCGGCGGCGAACGTCGCGCGCGGACCAAGTTAAAAACGTTCGATGCTACACGACCTTATACCGGGCGTGGCGTATCACGACTGATTCTCTCGTCGCCGGCGCCTTTTCTCGCTCGCCGGCTCGTTGCCATCCCCCGCCATCGGATGTCGCCACCGCCGAGCCCCGGCCCCGGCGCGAGCGAAGATGACTCATGTCACCCCTCGTGCGCCAGCCAGCCGGCTACTCCATCGTACATTTTATATGGGGTGTCCATTCGGTTTCTGCGACGTAGGATTATGGAATATTCATTTTTATCGTTTATGAACCGATCGGTTTTTACGAAAGAGAAAAATTATTTTTTTTTTTCTCCACCATTTACAGCTGGCAACCGTTTTAAACTCTGCTAATGAATGTAATGTAATGTGTACAAATATTTTGGGAAATAACCAATGACACCCGATGATTTATCATGCGACGCCACCCTCGTGTGAAATTCGCGATATAATATTTCTGTATCTGCGGTACAAAAGATTGGATTCATCAAAATTATACCGTTGCTTTCAATCGCTGCTTTCACCAGTGTAGAAAGTTCCTTTTTTAATCAGCACGATTGATCTTCTCGCGCGATTGTTTATGTCGATGAGAGAGTGTTATTTCGTACAAATATGGAGAAACGTAAAAAATGTGAAATATTCAATAAGCTTCGTTTATGATATGCGGATAGCCTTTCTTCCCTTTCAACTAGAATCAATCGAAACGATATGTCACGTTGTCGTATTTAAGGAATTTTAGGAAGATGATCGAAACTGTTATTATTAATTTAAGAAAGGAACTTTAAAGAATATATATTATATGTATGAAATATATTAAATGCGATACATATATATATATAAGATAAAAAAATTTTAGTGTTTCTGTGGCACTAAAATTCGCTTTAATATTAAAAATTAAAAAAATATTGGTTAATTTAATTTTCAATACATTTTAAATGACATTCGTACCACAATAACGCGTTTCTGTTTCGCGGTTAAAATGTTGTCATAACATAGCTATTAGAGAGAACAAACAACCGCAAATACCCAGCTTGACATAAAACTATATTTTTCCATAAAATTTAGATTTATTCAGACTATATACTTTATACTCTATGCAAAAGAGCTTTGCGACTACAATCTTTATACTTTAGCGAATTTTTATACATATATATGAAAAGAATTATTTTAATTTATATTTTACATTTAAATATTTAATATAGATAAAATGTATGTAGGTCAAATTTATTTTATACGAACACGCCTACATGATAATTGTTATAAAAGGATCAAGAATTTAGTAATTAATAAAGCTATTAAATTTTAATTTTCGTACTCTATATGTTTACATGATACTATATTTCTTTTTTAGGATTTTCGTTTTTAAATATAATAATTGATCATTAATATTATAGAGTATTTTAAAATATCGATATTGCATATTTATTTGCGTTATATATTTAAAAGCAGAAAATAATCATCCGGCTGATCTTGTCGCTCTCTAAAAGATGTCTTAAATGATACCTGCTTTAACAATTTTCTTTCTGGGTTGGGTCACGTCGCACCCGAAATAACGACGGCGTTAATTAGCGTAATATACGTGCTATTTTTGAGAATTAGCCGCGCTCTCGGGCGCGAAACGAGGAAACAAACGGGGTCGTTCGAGTCTAATGGACAAGAGGATCATGGGCCTCTCTAGCAAATAGCTAGGTTGACCAAGGACACATTTAAGAGTATTTACACGGATTTTAATATTTTCTGTGCGACGCGATGAATCATAGCCAATATTCCCACCACCTGGAAACTTGGCTCTTAAATCATGTTTTTGAATTATATAACGTCGCGACAATGACAGCAGAATTTTTCACGGGCGAATTCAAGGCGGAAAGCGACAAGTTTTACTGGTTTTACATAAGTTTAAAGGAGACCGAGTATTTCGAAGTTGTATATAAATATTTTGGTAATTTTCTTAATTTTTTTCATATAGTACAGCCAAGAGCATGTTTGTATTTATTTGTCAATACATCTATGTATGAAAAAGTATATATTTTTCTTAGATTTTTCGACAGTTTTTCTCGAAGGCTTCAGAATAAATCGCATTGTGTGTGAAATATCGGAATATAAAAAGTACCCTTCCCTGAGATACTTAAAAATATCAATTTGCAGAGAAAGCTACACACACGCACGCAAAGTATTCAATTTGTCACTCATAATATATGTTAATCGTACAAAAAATTTAAGAAGAGAATATTGTAACCGAATGACAATATATATAGAATATATTTTATATAAAATAAAATATATATATTTATAAAAAAGCGAGCTGTCAGTGCGCAAGAGCCTGTTTTCTACTTCGCTCCGCGCAAATCGCACCGGGTCGAACGTTACGCAACCATATCGCGCGGCACGCATCCGGGCGACTTCCGAGGAGGTGGAAACGACGAACGGATGGAAGGAAGAAGAAAGAGAGACAGAGAGAGAGAGAAAGAAAACCGGCGAAGCGTACGTTGCGGACGTGCCGCGGCGCCTTCACCCTTTACCGATCCATGAGGCGAAGCACCGAGAGAAAAGCACTATGTAGTGAGCGTTGCTACATCGCATTCCGGCCGGCATGATTCATTCGGATACCTAACGTGGTCTGTATGTACATGAAAATGAGCGATACGATGCATTACGAGGTATCGCGTTGCCACGCGACGATAACCGTCCGATCATTCTGTGATCCGGTCTGTAATCGCGATATTTTAATGATATTCGGATATTATTAATAGTCGATAAAAATTTGTTATTAGTATTTAGATAATCAACATTTATATTCTTTCAATAAGATCATCGTTAATCGGTTAATGATAAAAACAAGATCATTCTTCATCCAAGAGAACGAGTGTTCGTAGTACGAATTTTTAAATTCTAGATGATATATAGGTGATATATAAAGTCATCAAGTTCTACTTTTTTAACGGCGTTCGTAAAATATATTTCGAAAACGTTAAGCGCGATCGATCGGTGCGAATGACTCATATATAGTCGGGCATAATTGGCGAATTATGGATGCACGTCATTTTACCCAGCCAGTGTGACAGCTGCGAACTTTGTCCTGTCGTGCGTGACAGAACCTTTCGCTCGTAAAAATTGCAGCCCGAAAATACAGCATATACAACGTCGACCACACGACAAACCGAATCGAATCCGAATTAGGTAACAAATTGCGAACACAAATTGCAGTCCGATATTAAAGTTTCGATGGAAAGACTCGAAAATTTCGAGATTTAAATTCGGAAAAAATGAATTATATAATAATGTTAAATAATATAATAAATATATAAAAAACATTTTTCTAAAATAATACATGCTTGAATTGTGAAACACTGTAGTTATATAGGTAACTTTTCTCATATTTTCCTTTTTAAATATAAATCCGACCGTGAAGCTATTATAAGCATTTTCCGAGCTATGTAATTTTCCTGATTCATTTTTCCCCTTCTCTCTCTCTCTCTCTCTCTCTCTCTTTCTACTTGTCTATATCTCTGTCTTTATAAATAAAACAAATTGCACCTTCGTGCAAGCTTAAACTCTAAGAAACCTTGTAAAAAATAATTAATATTTAGAGCGTAGGAACAAATAAAATTAATTGGTCGGCAAAATTCAAGGAGCGACCTTTATATGCAATAGAATTTTAACACGTTCAAGATTTTATTTAGTACGTTATTCATGGCTTTGCATCAAGCAAGGAAAGAAGGAAGGGAGGGAGAAAGATAATAAAATTGGCTCTAATGCATTTTTTTTTGACATTAGCGAGGAATTCGAGAACACCGCGCATTCATGGCCGAGTGAATAAGTTTGTCCGAGTTTAACCGTCTTTCTCTCCTATAACTGACAGTTTTTATTTCGAGAGATTTCGCGCCTAAGCTTTTTTCCGATATTCCATCATTACGTTGAATATGATAAGAAATACTAGAATTCGGTAATCGAAAAATAACTGTATTTCCATAAATCGTCGATATAATATCACGTGTTCGAGAGATGACACAATCTTTCCATTCCTATCTTTATCAAGCGGTCATACGTTTCATGAAATTTGCGCATGTAGATAGTAAAATAAATAAATATTCGATAAATAAAATATAGTAAAAGTTTAAATTGTTGGAAAAAAAATATTAGAGACTGAATATATTTAAACATATAAAATCTATGTACAAATTTAGCTGCAAATTTGTTTTTGCGGATCTTTTTCAGTTTTCTGGAAATATTTCCAAGATCACAAAAAGATTCTGATTTTCTGCGTGGTAACCTTGATCTATCGCGGTTCTAATGCCACGTTCTGTATTATCTCTAGTAAAAAAAAAAAAAATAAATAAATAAAAAACGACCGAACCTAAACCACAATGAATATGGATCATTTTTGCTCGATCTCCGCGGCGTGGAACGATCGCGAATGCGATCGTACAAACGTAACGGACGCTCGCGAATCCGACGCGCTTGGCTTTGAGTGACTTTCTCGACGATAATCTACCATATAATTATTGGGCTCGTTGTGTTAAAATTACGCTTACTTATGCAGTTACGAGTCGGTGTTTATATTCGCGAGATAACACACTCTCAACTTGGAGTTTATCAAACTCATATATTACTCGGCGGTCGTAAATTGCTCGAGATGTGCATTTATGTACCTGGAAAGTGTTTTTCGTAACGAGAAACTGGAAACTCCTCGCTTTAATTCGCCGGTTTCTCCATTTATGAGAAGTCGCCGAGACGCGACGGTACTTTTTTTTTCTACGAGAGACTCGTTCGTTCACGACGTGAATCAAAAATCAATTATCCGCTCACAAATAAAGCGGTCCATTTTACGTAATAACACGTAATTATTAGTAACTGTTAGGAATGTGATGATATAATTGCAGACTCTCTCTAGATGGACTGCCTTTTTTTTTTAAAGTCATAAAAAGTAACAACAAGCATGTTTGAAATAGTAAAATATCTCAATATCGATCTGAAGCATCACTATAACACTTTTTATTTACGTACTGAAATAAGTTTTTTTTTATGAATATTCGATGAGAAGAAAGAAACATGGTGAGTCCATCTTTCTTTTAATATGCGGTAACCGCATAATATGCGGCAACCGCAAAATATGGAACCACATGATATGGAATAAATGGACCAATGAAGAAAATACGATGTTTTGAAAATTGTTTTTATAACATTTATTAGGAAAAAAATTAATTTAATTTAAGTTTTTAAGAACATTATATAAACATTAAAAAACACATACTTATGAATATTCTTTTACCTTCTTTTTCCCTTATTATGAAATATTTTAATATCTTGTCTAAAAAACCGTAATTATATGTTATTATAAGTTAACAAAACTAAAAAAAATATCTCATTTGTGATTAATAAATGTTATAAATAAAATTCCTTAATCTCGCGCACAAGATATTCCACGAGAAGAAGAAATATGAAGTTTATATCTAGATCATTATACGCATCGCAATGAACGAAGCATGCTAACCGGCCTACTTTCTTCTTTCGCATATTAGAAATAATTAAAGAAAATAAAATCGCATAAATTAATAGTCGTAAAACGTACACGTCTAGTCTAAAACTCCCAATTACTCGGACCAAAGAGTTGTGGGTGTGGCGTCCGCTGCGGAGAGGCTGATATTTCTCGACGCGAACAAGGAAGTGTACCAGATGGCACATATCACACGCATAATATATATATTTTCACGCGCTTCGTAACGATTAACCACTCCCGTCGGTGACATCATCGCCTTTATCATCATCGCAAGCACGAAAGCTCGCGCCATTCATTGCCTCGGTGAAAACGATGGCAGAAAAGAAAGTTTTCTTCCTCTTTCTCTCATATGTGAACTATTATTATATTCAAAGTGTCGATCACGCATTCTGAATAAACATCCGCAAGTCGGGTTCTAAACGGAAGTCGTTAATGGGGTATTCTTGATAAAGATAGCCAGAATGATGTAACGAGATAAGCATGGCATAAAAATAAAACTAAAACATCAATCGAGCCATTGGAATTTAATGTTCTTAAATTAATCGAGAATACGTCTGACACGTAATATAAAAATTTGATAAAGTCTCTCGGCAACTGACGCGTATTTAACTAATCATTTCTTTCGAATAGACAGCATTCTATATTTATCCCCTTTAAAAGCAACAAAGAGATCAGATTTTACAACGGATAAGATACACAATAGAGTAGATTTTAATTTATCTCTTTTCTCCTTGTGCACCAAGAGATTAATATCCCGATTGTGTTAAGCATAATCAAATACGAGTGCGATTTAGATCACTATCTGGCTTTTGTAATACCAAGCGATATCTTGGATAAGAAGCGAGAAAATCGCCGTCATCCGCGATATCTGCCTAATTCGTGGGAATCACACCCAAGTCGTCAGGTTGTGCAGGTCAGTGCCTTTCGAGAGGAACCGAGATTACAATACTACGAGCGTTTCGTCGTTCCCGATGTATATCGCTCTCGGAAAAGATGGGGTCGTCGACATTAGGCGTGTCGCGCGTCCTAGGACGAGAAATGCCTTTCAGCTGTTAGAATCCTTCAAACGCTGACTGCATGTAGATAGCCCTAACACGTCGAGAAGCGGCCGTTCGTATTTTTAGCCTTCGCCGCGAAGTGACATCGCGAGAAAGCAAGTCGTCTCCGTCGTTTCGTTTCCACCTTTTCATACGGGCGGGGTCTCCTTCGGTTCTCCCGGCAAGAGTTTCCTTCCTTTGGAACCAACGCGCTTCACACGCAAACTCGACGGGTATTAAAAAATCAATTTCATCCGGCGAGCAATGTCGGGAATGTCGTCGTGAGTCAGATACGAATGTCTCGGTGCTCGAACGCCACACTAAAATTGGAACTACTCGCTGGGGTCATAAGCGTAAAAAGCACAAAGACGCTTCGCCTCTCCTTGTCTGGGTTTTCTTTTCGACCGTATAATATCGGATGCGATTGTATCCGGCTTCGTTAACACCTCGACGAGAAAGTGTTAACGATATCCCGTTCATCAACGTAGTATTGTTAGAACAATGCAATTGAAGTCGTCTTCAATTTCGATAAGAATCAGAAACATTTAATTTAAATATGTATCGAATTTAAAACTTCGATTAAGAAAAATCGATTATATATAAATATATAGATTCGTCAATAAATTTATCATTTATACAACAATCTTATCTTTAATAATATAAAACATCACTATAATATACGAATCTAAAGAAATCTGTTTTTGAGGCAGATATCGCGCGACGAAAGCTGCAAGGATGAGCGTGATATCGAGGGATTAAGACGGACGGGATCCTTGGGATGATTCATCGGGCGTGCGGTTAGGCTGCTCCGATGACTGTACGGGCGATCGTCGTGAACGCTATTGCAGTTCAGCGGTTCTCATGCGAGACAATGCTGATCATCGTACGGAATAACGAGGCATATCCGAGCTTTTTCGCAGCCGCGAAAAGAAAGATACGGAACGATCGGTCTCGCCGTTCGCGGATTATCCGGAATATCGGAGAGAGAGAGTTGAATATGTCTCTTCCATCATGGCCTTCGACCGATCTTTTTGAGGACGAGGTCCACCACTGTCAGACCGGTCGTATACACTCGGTGTGCGTGGCGAAAATAAATACCAGTGAATATTACGTTCCGGATATCCAATAATGATTTTGCATTTGGTGCCGATTTCCCTCGTGACGATTAACTTTGAGCATAATTACTCTAATTAATTTTTTTTTTGTTTCTCGATATCTATTTGATTGTTTTTCTATATGTAATTAAATAGATTTTCTTACTTTTTATATAAATAAATAAAATAAATCATTTAATTGTTTCTCTCTCTCTCTCTCTCTCTCTTTTTCTTTTTTCTCCCCTTTTTCTAAATAATACCATCAAAAAAACAATATTTATTTTTATGGTTAAAATAGTATCGCATTGTTAATATATTATACATGTATGAATTTACGAATCAAAAATAATTTTAACCAAGTATTAAATTTAATAAGGGAGAAAAGAGTGAGTTCAAATTTTAATATAGATATCTGAAAATAATCTCTCAATATTTATCAGAGATTACATCTGTCGTTCAAAATTTGAACTTGCTGTATATGTATTTAAATGCCTGGCATGAAAACACAGTGATTGGCAAAAGATACGGTTACCCACAAATCTAAAAGCAACTAAAATAATTATAACCTTCTAAGTTCACAGTAAAAAAAAATAAATAAATAAATAAAAATTAATTAAAAATATAAATTATGTTATAAAAGACGATTAATATTATAATTAAATAAAATCAAAGCAATCGATACTATGTTTAATCAACATTAAGGAACACTTTGATCATCATATATTTAGAGGCCCTTCAGAAAGGATCTAAGGAGAGAGAAAGATAAAAGACAAGATTAGAAAGATAGAGTATAGCTCGGTAATAAGAAACTGGTGTAACCCAAATTCTCTCTCTCTCTCTCTCTCTCTTTCTTTTTTCTCCCCTTTTTCTAAATAATACCATCAAAAAAACAATATTTATTTTTATGGTTAAAATAGTATCGCATTGTTAATATATTATACATGTATGAATTTACGAATCAAAAATAATTTTAACCAAGTATTAAATTTAATAAGGGAGAAAAGAGTGAGTTCAAATTTTAATATAGATATCTGAAAATAATCTCTCAATATTTATCAGAGATTACATCTGTCGTTCAAAATTTGAACTTGCTGTATATGTATTTAAATGCCTGGCATGAAAACACAGTGATTGGCAAAAGATACGTTTACCCACAAATCTAAAAGCAACTAAAATAATTATAACATTCTAAGTTCACAGTAAAAAAAAAATAAATAAATAAATAAAAATTAATTAAAAATATAAATTATGTTATAAAAGACGATTAATATTATAATTAAATAAAATCAAAGCAATCGATACTATGTTTAATCAACATTAAGGAACACTTTGATCATCATATATTTAGAGGCCCTTCAGAAAGGATCTAAGGAGAGAGAAAGATAAAAGACAAGATTAGAAAGATAGAGTGTAGCTCGGTAATAAGAAACTGGTGTAACCCAAATTTCGCCTTTCGCGCGATCCCTCGTGAATGGATACCCCTCTTCCTTCACGTCCCTCCCATCTCATCTTCATCCTTATCCTCCCCTTTTCTCCGGAATACTCGTTCCCCCGGCGAGTCCTTTCGAGACGAAGAAACGCTCCAGGCGTTTCGCTTCAGTAACCGCGGTCTTGGTTCAGCTCCTCCCGGATTCCTTTGTTTAATGCCTTATTGCGATATTTTAACGCCATTGCACTGTTGCCATGCGCCGAGCCGAGCCGAGTCGAGCCAAGCCGAATCGCGTCTCTTCCGGAGATTTCAATTAACCGAGATTAAACGAAACTGGTTTTGTTAATGGTTTATTACTAGAAAGTTGTAAGCCAAGCGATAATCAACCAATAAAAGTAAAGAAATTTGAGTTAATAATACAAGTCCTCAGTTATAGCGTCAATTAATTATAACGTCAGAATTAAACGCGAGTAATTTTTGTAATTTGTATTCAAAATAATAATTTTTCGAAATATTGTTTCAATTGAATAGAGTGAATTTGTAAAATGCATGAAATATATTTTGCTATCAATCCAATGTGTTGCAAAATGACCGAACATGTGATAACAGGTGCTATGTATGTATAAGTAGAATCGTAAATTTAAACGTATATTTTTTTTTAGAAAATTACGGTACATTTATAGATAATATGTACATGTCATTAAATAATCGATATCGGAATTCCTATTAAAATATACAAATTTATTGCTTATTAAACTGGAGCAATTTCGTTGAAGGAAACATAAGATCTTTAAAATCGCCAAAAAAAATCGATTTTTCTATTTTCATGATTTTTTCCAGGGTAATTTTTGTACGTAATTAATGTAAAATAATAAATACATCTGTGCCCGGCAAAAAAAAATATATATGTTATAGTCCGATAAATTATGCGATTACTAATCCCAGTACCAAAGCAGATACAACGCGCGGTGAACATACAGCTGTGCCGTCATCACAGATTTATACAGAATGTTGTTTAAGATACGAAGAGTAAAGTTATGTCGGACTATGCATCGTGTCAACGATGCGTCAGAGCGTGACAGAATCACCGACGTATTTCTGGGATGCTGCGCGACCAACCGCGTTCTTTACTACTAGCCGCGAAGTATCTTTCCCGAGTGCCGGCACAAACGTCGTCAATTTTAGATGTACGTCGCGTGAGTCTATATGCGAATAACGCGTTATTTCCGCGCGTTATTCCCGAATCGAGACGATTGTAGGAACGCGAGACGGGATAGAGAGGATCTTTAATGCAGCGGATGTTGCATTCTCCTCTGAAGTTTCACCGCGCCATAGATATACTGACCTTTACAAATACCCTACTACTTTTCAAATCCGCCTGAAGCGAGAAAAGATTAATACGTTCTATCAATTGCTACGATTTGTATATAGCAATACAAAATTGGAATTTTAAAATGTGGCTATGTCTATTGTTTAATAAATAATTAAGATTTTGAGATTAAGCAAATTCCAGAAACGATGAAATAGATATCCAGGAGACATTGAGAATTTATCATTCAATGAATTAATGATTTAAGTTAATTTAAATTAATTTAAAGCATCTATTGTAAATCTTGTACTCTAAATGTCCCTTTTATCATTTAGAAAAAAAATTATTTGCGTTATATATATTATGAATAGAATCAAAGCAATAATTAGCGTTTCTTCGTTTATTTTCTTATCTATTCTCATCTAATCTTGAAACGAAATTGCGTCTGTCTTCAAATCACTTGTGATAAAAAAAACTATTAATGTTGAAACAATATTGTTAAGAATTTAAATTTCTCTAAAAACTTTGCGGTGTTAAAAATTTATGTCATTCTATATCGAAATCCAGGTGTAGCGCAGCTTCTACACGGAATTCAACGGCGCGAATCGGGACAGGATTTACGTAATTTTCAAATTCCTTTGCGTAAAAGCGCGGAAGAAAGATTACGTCGGCGCGGCGGATGGCGACAATAATCGCACACTTCCTAACGGGTAGACATATTTTGCGCGGACGACAATACGGTAGTTTCGCGAGAGGGGAGAGATTTCCGGACTCCTTTCGCGATGAATGATGGACGCAACGCCGCTGGGAAAACGTCTCTCGCCCGACGACAATGGTCGGCCATGCGCCCATTGCTCGATTAGTTTTCTTCTTCTTTCTTGCTTTTTTACTAAGAAGAGAAAATGTTGAATCTCGTCGTCTTATATGCGCGCAATATTCAGTTGCGATTTCTATACAAGTTACATGAGATGATATCATCCATGATCGACGAGCACTAATTTCGAGACAACGTCGGATACTCGATATTAATTACAAAAAGCTCTAAAAATCTATAAAAATAAGTAATAAAAACGAGCGAGATAATTGAATATGTCGGGAAAATGGGACAACGTAATGAATTGGCAATAATAATAAATTAATAGATATTGCCACGTAATTAAAATAGTATAAAATGATAAATTATTTCAATATTCATTGCAAAATTACAAAAAAAGATTCTAGTTATTAATTTCGTCATTAGAAACCTATTCCGTTATTTATTCAAAAATCTCAATTATTTCTCAATTCGATCTGAAGAGCATATAAAATTATTTAGTAGCGTTTTCGGAATTCTTAATAGATAGCGTTTTCTTTTAAGGATTACTATAAGGATAAATATATCTTTCTATCATTATTCGCGGTTTAATCGATTGCGGGTGGTCTGCGACTTACCAGCCAAGACTCACGCGAAAGCTTATTGGTCGGACTCCTAATATGCAGTCCGAGGTTCTCCTCCTTGGGAACACTATGAATCACTGTGAATCACTGAGTCACCAACTAAGACGCGAAAAATCAATCGAAGGAAAAACGTCCTGACGGCGAGAGAGAAGACGGCCGACCGTGCAAACGGATGACAAGCGAGCGAATGATTGGAAGAGCCGCCAGGCATCGACTTGGCTCGCCCGAGGACGAAGGAAGAGGCTAAGAGAAGTATTCAGGTCCGCGTTATACGTTCGGTAAACCTTTCTTCAACGCCATAAAAAAAGAAAGAAAACCGCGCGAGACGTAGCGATCGATGGCGAGAAGAAAAAAATGTTACACACAGTATCTGTGAGATTTAGCGCTTTATAGTTGAGATGAGAAAGACGATTCAATTATGATATCATTGTCCGAGCGAAATTCGCAAGATTCGAAAAAGGATTTTGTGCTAAAAGTTATCGATATTCGAAAAAAAAAATTTGCATACTGAAAGAGTTATAGCTAATTTCCAAATGAATAAAACGAGAGCATCGAATCAACGTGATTCTACAAAGATTCATGACTAACAATAAAAAAAGTTTAATGTATTATTATAACTATTAATATCGTTTAAACGCGGGAAAATTTGTCAACATTTCTTTACTCTCTCGGTGAAGATAATAAAAATATCTCTATGTCACAGCTGTGTGTGCATCTGCACGAAATCGTGGTAACAAACGCGGGAAAATTTGTCAACATTTCTTTACTCTCTCGGTGAAGATAATAAAAATATCTCTATGTCACAGCTGTGTGCATCTGCACGAAATCGTGGTAATTTCTCGCTCACCTGCTGCTTCAGCTGTCCCTTCTCGCTTTCTCATCTCTCCTTGTAAAAAAGTAGCTCAATCTACGAGAAACGGATCGGTCACTGAATAGTTCGGCTAAACAATGGGATTACCGAAGTTATTTTCTGCATGCCTTGCCAAAAATGTCGTTATCGATTGACGGACAAGCGCGTCGTAAAAGGCTACGCAAATTTTATGTCGCGTCCGTCCCGGAAATCAGGGAAGCAGAGCATGACAAGTAAAGACCACGAGGAGAAGATCGACTAGATTAGAAAGAGATTCGTCTTTTCTAGCGCATATTTCACGACGAGACCACATCGTTTTTCTTAACTTCTCGAATATCGTTCTATCTTTACGGGCGATACGATAATGGAAATAACTCGACTTGGATTTCCTGCACTTATCGAACGACAATATTGGATCAGTTTTCTCCTCGCTATTTATGATAATAAAAAGTTCCTTTCGCAAAAAATATTCTTCTGATTTTTTTCCAAGGTTTTACAATTTAAAAATTACCAATTTGCGTGTTATCGTGTTATATTAGCACATGAAAAAACTCTATATATAATATATTATACATTTGTTTTTTTTTTAAACAATTGGTGGTATAATCGAAAAGATGATTCTATGAAAAAGTTATCAAAATTATCTCAACAGTGGCTATTAAAATATATATATAGCTGTTATAATGTAGCACCAAATTTTGATTATCGAACGCTTGCGTGCAGCGAGACTTATTACGATTTATGTTATTGATAACGAAAAAAAAACTTACGTGGATTCTGCAACACCTGCCGGTAAACGCGAAGCGCCGCGGTCCTCTGATCAACGTAGTCCCACAATCCGTCGCAAGCGATTATAAGAAAATCCTCGGTACCGTCCAGAGACACGCATCGAACCTCAGGCTCACCGCTAACATACGGTTTATACGGGACATCGCCTGGAAAAAAAAAGAAAAATTAAGAAAGAGCGACCGTTCTCTTCGTTGTTTCAAGTAGATGTTACAAGCGCAAGCGCGAAAAGCGGAAAGGAATGCTCGACTCCGAAAGTATATGTGTATTAAGGAGGAATCAGCTGGACGGATCAGCTATGTTAGAAGTTAATAAATATAATACATTTCGAGATTCATGAATTTGACATTGCACAAAAAGCACACTCTTAGCCTTTTAAAATATAAAATTAATAATTAATTTGTGAGTTGAAAAGTAAAGATTTGCCTTATAAAATATAATTTAATCCCAAAATTATAAATATTCTGTTTTATCGAACTAACTTCTTTATAGTGACTGTAAACAAAAATTCATGAAAATAAAGATTTAGAGAATCTTTACTTCAATTCACAAATTAATTATTAATTTTATATTTTAAAAAGTTAAAAAAGTGTTTTGTATGTGTGTGCGCAGTATCATATTCATAAATCTTAAAATGTATTAGATTTATTAATTTTTGATGTAGTTGATCCATCCAGTTCTTTCTTAAGATCGTAGCCGAGGTAACTGTTTACCTCGGTTTATATTCATCGCTAGAGCCGTAATTCAGATATTTTACACGTAAAAAACATGCCACGCAGCGCGCAATTAGTTATAATTAACTGTTTAATGAATAGCGCGGCTAATTTAAATAACGACGCCACCGCAACGTGCTTCCGGTTATTATGAATCTGAACTAGCCGCTTCTTTTCTCTTCCTCGCCTTCACAAAACTACATACATACACATGGAAACAGTTTATTATCGTAACCGAAAGTATTACCTCATTCGCCGTAATCAAATTAATTTTTTTCTAATTAACTTTCCGAAATTTTTATTTCACTTGGGATATACGCTGTACCAACAAGAGGTGAGAGTTAACTTTGTTTAATAAAACTCTCGAGGAAAAAGCATGCCATTACTGGCCGAGATTACATAATTCACGCCGTTGAATCTCATTTTATATAAGGCCTCATATTTGATAAAGAATTTAAAAAAAACTCGATAATTGAAATTATATATATACGATAAGAATTCTCTGCGTGGCAAAGGTCACTTTTCATCTAAACGTCAACAATAAATTGAAATTTATGAACGTACGAATATCGACCCCGCCTCTTTGCACGTTTCTATATGCTAAGGATGGAAACAGAAATAGTCTTTTTAATTGTATTCCGGATATGCGAGCCACTCGGTGGAGCGCTCCCGGAGCGTAACTGCACGTACTATTGTGTCAGCAGGCAAACGGAACCAACAGGATACCCGACGCACGCGGCCAGAATTTTTTCTAGCTCCTCTTTGCACTTACATACAAACGTCGCGTCTCAAGCCGTAATTGGGCACCCGTTGCCCGTCCTTACTTGGCTCGCGTTTCGACGCGACCAGCAGCAAATATTTCAATCGACGATTCGAATTCTCCATGGATACGAAAAAAAGAATGCACCTCGTGTCAATAATCGCGTTCCCGTCATTGCTAATCTCCGTTCAACGGAAATTTCGAATTGCCGATCTCGTTTTCTCGACAGTCGAATTCACATCTTGCTTCAAATACAGAAAGGAAGAAAAATTCATAAATCGTAAAAAAAAAAAAAAAAAAAAAAAAGAAAAAAAAAAAAGAAAACAACGGAGATAATGGAGATTAAAAGCGCTTTTGTACATAATATTTACTGGATATCCTAGCAATGAATATGAGCGTTCAATTGGAGATTTTTTTCCTCAGTTTTGTGATTCTCATTTATACATACAAAGTCTTCGTCTTTGATACTTGTCTAATACACTTTCTTGAAAATTAGAGACGATTGATCTTGAGAATTTGAAAAAGTTAACTTCAGGTTACTCACCCCTCAGGTTCTTAAAAAAGCGAGTTATATTGTTGATCTAACTTTAGATCTAACTTTATATTAAACGTCTCACGTGCAATTTTATCAATACCTCTTCGATAAGTCGATAATTATTTGCCAAGACGAAATTTGCTAAGAAATAGATATCGGTTCTTATTCGCGGTTTCCTATGAAGTGTCACGATTATCCGATCATACTACGTCACGAACGTCCGTTATATCGCTGTCTCCATCTGTACATTTGTACATTAATTTCGTACCGCATCTTCCGCAACGCCGCAAAGACCGGCCGGTAAATCGGTGATAAAAACCTTATCGAAAGAATCTGATAGAGCAGAAAAATACTATATATATATATATATTCTTCCGTAAACGTTTTCATTACACGGTTACTGCAATGTTTTTACGTGAAACAAAAAAAAATAAAAATATGAAACTTATATTATCGTAATAAAAGAAACAGATATGCTCGTCGCAACGACTTACCTATGGCTCGAGATATGCTGAGGAATCCGTTTACACGCAGGACCCCCATACAATGAACAACGACTCCTCCCATATTGCGAATTCGTTCGCTTTCATCCTAAGGGAAAAAAATAGATCGTGAAAAATAGGACACGTCGTTGATATCTTGGCTCCATAAATCTCGCGCGTGACATTGTCAATAAAAATTGTCGTTGCGCGAGCGTAACATTCTCGCGATCACATACAGGCGTCAAATATGTCGATACTTCGATATTCTCGCTTGGATATGCATTTTGCGCGTCTCGATTGTTTATATAGGACAAGGTATTTTAAATACGTTACACGATGACACACAATGTAAAATTACTGGTTTAAGAATCTATCTCTTTCTCAATATGACAATCATCGGGACGCAGACCGACAGTGATAGAAGACTGCTGGATTTTGAAAATTACGAGGAATATTTAGACTCGCTGGTGAGTCCGGTAGACATCTACTATGTTCGAAGCAGTAAAACCGCGCGGCAATTGGCCGAGCTCGGTTACCGCTGTACCGGCGAGATTCTAAGCGAAAGGAGCTTTTATCGTCGCTTACGAATCGTGAAAAATCTGCTGTTTCCCGTTCATCGGCCTTACGTACTCACTTGCGAATATATAACGCCCGCCGGTAGGTTAATGGAAGAACTTAGTCTACGCGAGCGATCCAACAGATTGGGTTATTTGTCAACTATCGTGTTCGTCCGTCACTTTGCAACGAAACTGCGACAATTCGAGGAATCGGCGTACATTGATTTCGGCGACCGACTCAAGTCGGAAAATTGGTTGCCGTATTATCGCGGCGAGAAAAAATTGTCGCCGTTCAAACGAGATCTCGCGTATTATCACTGGAGAACGGGAAGGACGTCCTTGAATGAAACCCGCAATTACGTACCGATTGTAGATCCCAAACATGGCTTGGTGTTTAAAAATATTCACGACAGACAGGTAATCACTGTTGATTCGACTGCCGCATCACCCGGTGTAGACACAACGAGAGTACGGATACATTGCCCATTTTACGAGCATGTGATATTATACGATCATGTGATCAGAAGCAAAATCATCCTTGAAAATTAGAGGCGTCAATAGCATTCGGTTTTATTGTGCTGATTAGATGTTTCGCGAATCACAAAATTAAAAAGAAAAAAATGTAAAAAAAAACAGCGGCAATTAAAAAGAATTTTAATAAACAAAAAAGTTAAATTTGTAACTTCAAATTTGTGTGTTTCAAAAAAGATTTACGTTTTTTTATCTTATTCTATTATATTAAAATAGAAATCCAGATTACTTACTTCTCGTGAGGGTCGATGAGGGTTCACCAATTGTTTCACGTTACCGCCCGTGACCAGGGAAGCCATACTGTCGCCGACCCAAGCGATGTACAACTTTTTATTTAACAGCAATGCGCATACCACGGTAGTTCCGCCGTTTAATTTCTGTAGCAAACGATAATGATCAGTAGAGATCATCGGATATCAAAACACGAGGAGCAAATAAAATATTTACACTGTGTATGTACGAGAAATATTTACCTGCGTACTCGATTTTGCTATGAATTGCGCGTCAGTAGTCAGGAAGGCGTCGCGCAACGCGCTTTCCGGATCCGTAGGATAGTAAACACTCTCGACCAAATATTGGTGCAGATGTGTTGCGCAATACGTCGCAGCATCTTGTCCGCCGTGGCCATCAAACACTGCGTAATAATTCACAATCGTGTCGTCCTGCAATAAACAATATCAATTAGTATATATTCTAGAGTGAATCAAAAAGTAATGTTCCCTGTTTTATTACGACTTTTATCTATCACTCTTATACATTTAGTATAATAATTTCAGACTTTAATTTTAATTGTCGCGAAACTTTTTGCGAAATCTCCTTACCTGAATATTAAAAATAGTGTGCAAATCATGTAGGACCATATGACGGTCCTCCATTTTTCTCCTAGCATTCCTAGTGGCACCCACTGTCACGTGCGGCGTCGACGAAGGTGGCGGCAGAAGTGCCAGTCTGCTGTTGTCTAAATATCGCCTGCAGATCTCGTTTACCTCGTTCGTGACAGCCTGCATGAGCTTTAAAGGTGCGTATGCTGCAAAAAAAATTTGATGATTAAAAATATTGGATATAAGTTATTTTGTTTCGATTATCTCTTATAAGCTGTTTAATCGAACATGAGTCCATTTTCGAAAATCTTTCCAAATTGGATACATGTATCTCTGGATTCTATGTTCATTACCAATCCCATTAAGATCTTATTGTTAGTGTTAAGAAAATGGACTCGCATATCACTTTCGAGATGGGCGACTCGTGTTTCGCGCCTTCAGCGCATATTTCTCGACTGATTCTCTTGTAATTATTTCATACGTTTATTTGTCAAAGAATTTCTTTTCTCATTAATATGTAAATGTGTGTGTGTGTGTGTGAATAAAAATATATTTTAATTTCTTAATATATAAATAAATGATTAAAAATAAACTTACTCTTCTCTTGTGGTCTCAATCCGCAAATTTCGGGTTGCTTCTTGCGTGTTGATTTGATTGCTTCTATCACGAGATGCACGATATAGGATTGTAAACTCGGCGGACAATATCTGAAATCAATCCCATGTATGTTTACGTTTATCCTGTTATCCTTTTTATTTTCTAAAACTGTTTATCGAGTATCGTATATAATGCTTAAATAAACTCTATGAACGTACTCTTTTTAATCAACTCGGTATCGATTTTTCTTGTTGAATACAAAGTTTGTAGTTTTATAACAATTATAAGTAATTAAAAATTAGAACAATTTTACGCAAATTTAAACTTCCTAGAGAGACTGAGAAGTAAAAGCAAATAATGAATATATTCTGCATCTTTAAAATTATAATAAGTATGCATCTTTGATGGAAAACCTACTTTTCTTTTTCTTAATTACATCGCGTTCTCTCTCTCTCTCTCTCGCTCTCTCTTTGTATTTAAAATAAAATAAGCAGATACTCAATTTTTAAAAGAGAAAAAAAGAAAAGAAAAGAAAATCATAACAGAAAGCGTGGAAAGAGTACGACTGAAAGAATCAAACTTAAGTATTCGAAACCTATGAGAAAATTCCGTGTTCGCTCCGCCATCTCTCGTTTATCGTTTATCTTTCATCGTTTATCCTTTTCGTTCAGAGCGTGACAACGACGACGATGAACGGTGATAGCCTCGTGATGATTTCACTTGCAGCAAATAAACGCATCGACGGCGCGGAAGTAGTTTTCATTACACGATCCCGCCGTTTCTTCTGCGTCTTTTCGCGAAATTTGCAGTTTTCAAAAGAACAAATACATATACGTATGTACTCATGAAGAGAGTACACACCCGCCAAGTAAAATTCCATCCTTGTGCATCCTTTTCCCTTTCGCGTGATACGCTGAGCAGTTATGCGTAACTTTTTTGCGTGTTAACTTCTTCACGCATGCACACGAGATATTCTCGTTGTTTTAAAAGCACTGGAACATTTCTGTATTAGAACTACAATACAAATTCGTGTTTACTCGAACTGAAAAGAAAAAATATTCGTAACTCTTTGCGTGTTTTTTTTTTTCCTTTATAAAAATAGGCTACTAGTGGTCTCAATCCGCAAATTTCGGGTTGCTTCTTGCGTGTTGATTTGATTGCTTCTATCACGAGATGCACGATATAGGATTGTAAACTCGGCGGACAATATCTGAAATCAATCCCATGTATGTTTACGTTTATCCTGTTATCCTTTTTATTTTCTAAAACTGTTTATCGAGTATCGTATATAATGCTTAAATAAACTCTATGAACGTACTCTTTTTAATCAACTCGGTATCGATTTTTCTTGTTGAATACAAAGTTTGTAGTTTTATAACAATTATAAGTAATTAAAAATTAGAACAATTTTACGCAAATTTAAACTTCCTAGAGAGACTGAGAAGTAAAAGCAAATAATGAATATATTCTGCATCTTTAAAATTATAATAAGTATGCATCTTTGATGGAAAACCTACTTTTCTTTTACATCGCTACATCGCGTTCTCTCTCTCTCTCTCTCGCTCTCTCTTTGTATTTAAAATAAAATAAGCAGATACTCAATTTTTAAAAGAGAAAAAAAGAAAAGAAAAGAAAATCATAACAGAAAGTGTGGAAAGAGTACGACTGAAAGAAGCAAACTTAAGTATTCGAGGCCTATGAGAAAATTCCGTGTTCGCTCCGCCATCTCTCGTTTATCGTTTATCTTTCATCGTTTATCCTTTTCGTTCAGAGCGTGACAACGACGACGATGAACGGTGATAGCCTCGTGATGATTTCACTTGCAGCAAATAAACGCATCGACGGCGCGGAAGTAGTTTTCATTACACGATCCCGCCGTTTCTTCTGCGTCTTTTCGCGAAATTTGCAGTTTTCAAAAGAACAAATACATATACGTATGTACTCATGAAGAGAGTACACACCCGCCAAGTAAAATTCCATCCTTGTGCATCCTTTTCCCTTTCGCGTGATACGCTGAGCAGTTATGCGTAACTTTTTTGCGTGTTAACTTCTTCACGCATGCACACGAGATATTCTCGTTGTTTTAAAAGCACTGGAACATTTCTGTATTAGAACTACAATACAAATTCGTGTTTACTCGAACTGAAAAGAAAAAATATTCGTAACTCTTTGCGTGTTTTTTTTTTCCTTTTTCTTTTTCCTTTATAAAAATAGGCTACTATAAATATTAAGTATGTTATTTTTAAATAGTATTTTCGCATTCGCTCCAATAAATCGTATAAAAAATAAAAAAATCGAGTTAACTGAAGATATTATCTAATTAAAAAAAGGGTATTGTTTCTTATAATTAGACGATGAATCGACGAAGAAAAATAGATTGTCTGATCGGGAAACGTTTTGAAAAACGATATCGCCAAATTATTTCGAACAATATTCTTGTCATTACTTTTGCGTTTATTTCTCACAAAGTGATTGAATATTTCTTATTAGAAATAATGGGTATTTCCTTTATTCGCGAAGGCGAGTGATACATATATATGATATATATACGAGAAAAAGATCACGGATCTCTCTCTCTTTCTCTAACACTGTATATATTCTAAATTATATATTATTATAATCAGCTATGATTAAAGTGACTTCTTCGCTTCCCTTTCCACGTCTATTTCTAGGAAAAACTAACGATGAGCAATGAAATCATAATCGATTCTCCAATTAACGCGTTCACGAAAACTAGTCGGGGTTAATTGGAGCACATTTCTGTAAAACATGTTTTTCTAATATTTATCCTAGACATTCCAAGAGTACTCCTCAAAGATAAGATTTCCCTA
>NW_021849727.1:803403-872630 GCF_003651465.1 Formica exsecta | reverse complement strand
CCTACAAATAGCTCGCGATACGATTTCGAAAGCGTCGAGTCTCGCGCTTACGCGATAAACTCGAAGCCGCGGGCATTCGGTAGAATGTCAAACACATACATACATATATACGACGAACATCATATCTCGCCTACGCGACAATTTGAACAAAAACTAAATAATTTGTACGCTTACGTTTTATTGAGGTACTGTAGAGTCACGCTGATGACCTCACCGACCAGCTCGCTCTCGTCGACGTCGTAAGCGCTCACCTTCACGGGCAGCTGATCGTTCGGATTCACCCGGGCGACGAACTCCGCGAAGAAGCGCGAGTACGCACCCAGGTAATCACCGTCAACCACGCAGTCCGTGGCCATTGCGTGTCGCACTGCTACGCGCTGCACGTGCCGCGAAAAACGCGCGGCGCGCGCACAATGCTCCGAGACGCGTAATAAGAGTGTGGATGCAAAGGAGGACCCGATTCAGGCTCGTTCCCGCTTACTACTGTCTTACTTCAACGATTATGTCCGTCCGATATCCGTATACAGATATTACGTCATTCATTCACTGCGGCGTCTCGTACGCGGACAATCACTACGGACACACGCGCTGCGTACGTATGTACGCACGGTACTTAGGAAGGAACGAGCAGTGTTCCGATGGAACGTGAGAAAGGGTGTGAAGTGGAGCAGGGATGGACGCGCGCGCCGCGACGCGTTCGAAACGTCAACCGTCCCTTCCGTTTTCTTCGCGCGTCGATCTCCTCTTTTTATTAGATTGTCCACATCAGCGTAGATTTTTTTTTTGTGAGAGATCGTGACGGAAAAATAAGATACACTATGAGATTACCAGTCGGTGTGCGATTGCGCATGCTCGACATCGGTGACCTTACGAGACGTTGCATTCACTTGTGGTCGGTGGTTTCGTCGTTTCGTGTGAAGGAAACAAATTTCATCGCGCATGCGCAGAATTTACTGACGCGCCTCGATCCGCAGCTGCGTTCGTGTTTCATCGCGATAAGAATTATTTCGCGGGAAATGAATAATATTATTATGTATTTCCTTCTTGGATTTCCGTTCATTGGATGAAATACTATGTTCAGAAATGAATAGTAAATACTGAAAGAAAATGATATGAGAATTTATATCAATTTTCCGTCTTCCATTCCTTGAGGCGATAAAATAATTCAACATTTTGACATACGCGAAGGTGCTTTTGCAATCGTTTCTTTTCAGTATTGTTCTCATTCTTCTTTCGGTTGCACATCTCTTGATAAAGTTAACTCCAACGTAACATCAACGATAGTTCTTATGAGAACACTGAAAAACTCAATATACACATATACATATATCATTGCATACATGTAATTGGGTTTATGTAATAAATACATATGTACATATATGTACACGCTACTTAATCTTAAAGATCAAATCGAATATCTTATCGTTATAATATAGTGCATCTCGAATTGAGCTGGGAAATTTCCTTGCCCTCTTTCATCTCTTGATTTCTTAGATGCAGGTACGAGTTTTCAAACTTCTTCTGCATCCACTCAGGTAGAGGAGCGTTCCAGTTCTCCGGTGGTTTCTCCCTTCTCTCCCAGACATCGTTCTGATAATGCGGACGTAAACGCTCTTTCCTACGCTGCTTCTCGCTCGCGATCAGCTCGTTCTGTGATTTCCCAGAACATTATTTTGTGGTATATTAAATATTATAATGATATATAAATAATTGTGTATTATGTATTAAGGCCCGGTTAATGTTATTTTGGCTTTAAGCGAGATTTAAAACTTTTGGCAATAACCAATGTTATTTGGCTTTCAACTATAAGTTAATCAACGATTAAATTATAGTCTAAAGCCAAATAACATTGTTTTTGTTGCCAAAAGTTTTAAGGCTCGTTTAAAGTCAAAATAACACTGGTGCAATCGGGCCTGATATATTATTCTGTGATATATTAAAAAAATTATAGAGTAAATCAGCACATACGTATGCTTCTTCCGATTTATTTTTTTCCCATTCATAACAGTTGCGATAATCGGTCTTCCATTGACTGCAATCGAGCATTTCGCCAAATATAAAATATTGATTGAAACGAGCTCTTATACTGGTACAATCGTCGTACTCGGCTTTGTATATCATACATGGTCTAACCTAACAAAAGAGTATAAAATTGATAAGATATTCGATAAAAAGATGATACGCAGAAAAAAAGAGTAATAAAGTACCATCCAGTCATTTTCATGATTTACTTTTCCTTCCTCCGGTTTGCTCATATTTATCAGAATTTCTTAGTCGTACGCTTTTCATTAGAGAGATTCTACATAAAAATAAAACCGCTCATCATTTGCTGAACACGTGCCAAACACGCAAGAGAGCATTCGTCGTGTATAGAGAATAGGTTAGATATAGGTTAAGGTACAGCAACAATAGATATAGGTGTTGATAGAGATCGTCTTGTCAACACTCGACGTTGATTTGTTGGCTCTAAAAGTAAGAGCCAATCACAATGTATTGCTACTAAGCGGTTTGTTCTGCTGAACGCGTCCAATCATCGTTGTATCCAGCGTGTGGAGCTGTGAAGGTGAGGATTTGCGCTCAACCGCCCACGTCCGTGTGCGCATGCGCACGTCACTCGGCAAGCTTCGGCCAGCTTCGGCCAGCTTCGGCTAGCGTCGGTAGAAGAGGACAAACGTATTATCTTTTGTCTCCTTCTCTCTCAAGTTATAAATGTAACTATACGATTCCCCGCAAGAAGCAATCGGTATTCGTATAGCTTCCTGTCACTTTTCTAACCTATCCACATCACTCGTGTTTCACGGATGTCCCGGTGTTTTTGGTGCAGTGATTGGTGCAATAATCGATTACCGGTGATTTAGTCGCACGAGAAACAATAATATGATGTCGCGGTCAGTGCGCGCAGAGACCCGTAGTCGTGCCAAGGATGACATTAAACGCGTGATGCAAGTAGTTGATAAAGTTCGTCACTGGTAAGTGTTTCTCGGAGCTGTAGTTTCGGAGAAAAAGAATTGCCGATTCTTGCGTCTGTCATTTGTATCTTAATAAGAGCGTTTCATTTCCTGAAAACAGATATTGATTACTATATTATATAATGGCAGTTTATTTTACATTATTTCATACATTACAACTTTTAACACATATCTCTCTACATATGTACAATATAATATTTCTTTGCTACTTTATTTAATTGGATGGCTAAATTATTTGTCATTATACAAGAACAAATGTATAATAATATATATTGTCTCGTTATGAAAAATAACCAATGTTTTTTTCTTTCATCTTTTGTTAATATTATTATTCATTTAAAATGAACAGTTAATTAGAATCCTGAATGTATACCGCAGGGAAAAAAAATGGGTTACTATAGGAGAGACAACTATGAAAATATATAAATGGGTTCCAATTTCGACTCTTGATCAGGTATATAAGAAAATAATTTAAGCTAAGAGTAAAATGATAATAAAAGCAAATGATTGCTTAAGAGTAAATGTTTTATTTTGCAGAAGAAAAAAAGTAAAACCGGTTCCGATAAGGAGAATGGTTTACCAAGAAAAGGAGGAATAGATTCATCAAATTCTAATTTCGGACTCACAGAAGATTCCAATACATGTGAGTTTAGTTTTAATGATAATTTAAAAGGATAATTTATTATTGCTGATTATATAATGAAACAATGATTTTTTTCGACATATTAGGTTTTTCCACTGTTAGCGATTCCCAAGGACTGACAGATTTTTCTGCACATTTGGGTTTCTCGGAGGACTCCAATTCACAAAATAGCGAATCTGCACCTAAGAGGTTAAAGACTGACTAATGTTTGATCTATAATCATCATCATCACCATTGTCATATAAAGTTTGACATATTTAGGAATCACTCTTTTGTAAATTTGCACTCGATAATTTTGAGTTAAATCATACCTCTTGACATGGATGAATTGCAAGATAAGTTTTTGTTTCATCCAAATTTAGTATGAAAAATATTCTAGATAATATATATATATATATACGTATATAATTATATAAATAATATTAATCTTATAGAACATTCTGAATTATGTATAATGAAGTTTATTTTTTTACATATGAATTTATTACAAATTTTCCCATTGAATTTAGGAATTATAAATAATGATTCTTTAATTGGATAGATAAAAACTGGGAAATGCTCAATCTATTTATCAAAAATTCGGGTTTTTATATCATTTTTCCAAAAAATTGCAAGATTACAAAAATAATCTTCAAAGTCAGAAAAAAAATTAATAGCGTATTGTATATTTGCAGCAATTGCAACATTTGTAGCGATGTTAAAGTATTATATATTTTCTTTTGTTTTTTTTTTAAATTTCTATTTTTCTGGCTATAATGATATATTGCTGTACCAGAGAGTATTTAACAAAAAGATACTCGTATGTTGTGTTAGAATTATTTTTACTATAAATTAACTGCTGATGTAAAAACACATAAGTACATGTATATTTTATGTCTAAACACATTTATGCTTTTGAAAAATTGTGAAAAGTCATTGTACATATACCAAATATCACTTTTTCTTTGTCTATTAATACTATAGAAGAATTTGCATTCCTTTGCCTTATAGCACCGTGACATGTACAAAATAAGCTTGGACTCATACAAATAAAATAGTTGAATGACCTTTTGATCAGTGCGTACTATACATCGTTTATGAAAAAGTTGTGATACATTTGTTTTTTAAACTTTGTACAAAGATATTCACACTAACTCTTATAGCAGATATTTCGGTTAGAGTATAAAAAAGATACGAGAAAATATCTAATATTTGTGAAAATACTTTTCCTACAGTTATTTAGTAAAAAATATTAAGTTAAAACTTGACCATCTTGAGATAAATTTTTATTCATTTTGACAAACTTTTACAAAAAAATGTAGAATGTATATTTAATATTATTTAAATTATTTAAATCTTTTTATATAATATATAAAAGTATATTATGTATAAAAATATTTTATTTCACCAGGGTAGATTATTACCAGGGTAGTATTTTACCATTGTATTGAATAAAACAACCAGTATGCCTTTCTGTCAACGAATTCAAGGTATTTAGAATACTACTGACGCTGGTGTCGATATCCATTGGAGCGTTGTTACCACCTAGGTCAGTGCGTACCCATCCAGGGTGCAAACATGTTACCAAAATCCCATCTGTTTTCAGATCGATGCTCATCGATTTGGTTGCCGCATTAAGCGCTGCCTGTGTGAATGAGATTAGATAAGACATTTGCTTTGCAGAATTTGTTTCAAGTGTTTGACGCGCGATATGAAATATATGCCAATATTAATTTGAAAGTAATATAACTTTTTCAATTTTGAAAGATTACAGGATTTATGGATTATGATAAGTACACACGCGAATTTTATTGAATGCATATAAATTTTACCAAGATAACATGAGATGATATTCTAGACAAAATAATAGGCGGGAAGCAAATAACGATGTACGTGCAGTATATTAAATCAAAAATTATAAACAATTCACGAGAAACTTAATGAATTACAAAAATAATAATTACTTTACTGCATCTGTAAGGATAAAAACCGCCGTCGTTATTTTCAGCAATGCTGCCTAAAATAGAAGTCATATTGATGACAGCTGCTCTTCTTATGCTTAACTCTGTTTTGTCCTTGGCATTTTTCGCAGCCACTTTCAGTAGCGGTAAGAAAGCCTTGAATCAATTATAATACGAATGTCGCTATTATATATATGTATAAACCGAGCACTTTAATTGTATTTAATATTAGTGAATAATATGTATCGTTAGCATACTTTTGTGAACATAATAGGTGCAATGGTATTGACTAGAAAAGCATCTATAATTTGCTGCTTCTTCACAAGACCGAGACGTGTAAATTTGCTGGAAATACCAGCATTGTTAAAAAGAACGTTGAGACCGGCGCCATTTACTTTTTCGCTGACTACATCTACGATTCTCTTGTAGCCATCCGTGTCCATCAAATCTGAAAGAAAAAGGAGTAAACTGTGGTTTATATATATTATTATCCCGTTGAATATTTTACATTGATCCACAAAATATTATATACAACAGGTGTGATGTACATAAGGGATATTCCCCATGAATTCAATTTTTCAAAATTATACAATTATCATAATCGCATTGTAAAAGAAACAATCGCAGAATGCGCTGATAAACAATGAATATTGATTTTCTTATCGCGCGGAAAAAGATCGATCTTACTCAAACAGAAAATTAGCTAGATGATATCAGATAGTATGTGTCAATCGATAAATAAACCTCCGATAAAAATCATTTTTTTTTTTTTTACAATAGGAATATTTGCGACGTTCGACGTAGCATTCTCGGGTAAATGCGTGGATATGAAGGCCCGTAAAGCAAACAAGTCGAAAACGTGGTTTTCGATATGTCGCGAAAAACCGCAAACTATAGATTCTGATTCGAGTGACCGGGAAATCGAGGAAAACAAAGTGGATAACAAAGCAGAGAATAAAGTGAAGGACGGTGTAGAAATTAAAGTGGAAAATCGACAGAGGAATATTACTCCCATATTAAGTAAGATATATCAGCATTCTCTAATTGAAACTCTTAAGATATTTCCTGCACGAGTATGACATACATTATAAAATGCTTTTATATTCAAATCAATTTGTACAGTATTATTTAAAAAATTATATTATCGAAAGAAATATTATTATTATTTAAAAAAAAAAAACCTATATTTTTAATTACAATTAACAATCAGAGAATAAATATCGAAGTTTCGAGATGTTTCCATGAATGCTTTCATCAGATTTAGTTGCAATCATTCTGATATAATGTTATCGCAATAATAAAGATAATAACGGTATAACTATATATTCTCCCGTTGCGATTGAAATTATAGCGTAGTCAAACGAAACGAATAAATAATAGGTAACGAAGTTAACGACTTACCTATCTCGATAATATGTACGTTCGAAGATTTGTCGGCGAGTGTGCGTAATTCCTGTAAACATTTTTCTTATTTTTTCCTTTTTATTTCAATTTAACAAAGTCGCGTGAAAAATATCTCATATATTTCTATTATTTCGATAACGATTCAACGAAACCGCGGGCGAGAGACGAGACAAGAAATCGATCTCGGAAATTCCGGTCCGATCTTATGTAACGTTTATCGATATCCATCGCAATCGAACGCAATCGCAAGTTAATCATCATTATCATCATCATCCGCTGACTCATTACAAAATTGCGACAAAGGATAGAGAGGAGGAAGAGTGAGGGAGGGGGAAGATTCAAAGAAGGTCACGTATAACAGATGGCGGTGGAGGTGATGAAGACTTATGGTGACGGGTAGACATACATCGGTGTCAGTACAATTTTAGTCGTCGCTTGAATCAAGTGATTTTTTAAACAGTATTTTTGACCGTTACACAGCGCGAACGCGTTTTGACATTTCGTCGATTACATTCGCGGACGAAATACGTTCTTTCACACGAGGAGCAAAGAGAGTCGCGATGGCGCCGATTGGTAAGTAACTTACGAGAGATCCTCAGAATTGTATAATATATGAAATAAAATACGCCGACGATTGTAACCGTACATGGAAGAAACGAGAACGCCGCCCATCAAATCTTACCGTCGCCTTGCTCGCGTCACGGCATGTCGCGAAGATATTGTCCGGTTGCGGGGATCTTTCGGCCAGATGTTTCACCACGCCCAGACCGAGACCGCGGTTGCAGCCGGTGATTAGGATCGATTTCATTTCCACCACCCGCGGGAAACGATGACGGGAAAAAGCGCGTCGCGCGGCTACAGTGCCTTTATTCTCGTCGGCGCGGCGCGAGGCGCGAACGACTGACGTCACGTGTCGCAATCGTAAATCGCATGTCACCGATTATCATGGCGACTCTGACGGTGTTCACGCGGCTCGTGTCATTTCGAGGCGCGCACGCCAGATTGCTCGGGTTACCGCATCCGTTGCTTGTCAAGTGCGACGGCTTCGTCTACGGTAGAAGCGCGATGGCTTGCATGTGCAGTGAGTGAAACGAGCGTTTAAGTTACTGATAAAGAATAATTGCGATGTCATTACATATGTAATAAGTTGCGCTACCGGTTCGCGCGCCATTTTCGAAAGGTTTTTGAGTGACGTTTCAGAGAAATGCACGAAAGCTTTGACAGAAACATCTTTACAATTGTTTGTAATATTATTCGCGGGAAATGTTTCTTTCGTTTTTCACGATGACACTGAATGTTTCTTCAAGAACTCGTTCCGTTAAAATAACTTTCCTGCGTACATAATGGTGGTATATAATTGCCATCTTCTTTCAGCGGATCAGAGCTATATGTATGATCTCTTGGTCATTGGTGGAGGCTCCGGTGGCCTGGCAGCAGCTAAGGAAGCAGTGGGACTGGATGCAAAGGTGGCAGTTTTGGATTACGTGACTCCTTCTCCCCTTGGTACCACTTGGGGCTTAGGTGGTACCTGTGTCAATGTGGGATGTATACCAAAAAAGTTAATGCATCAAGCCGCATTACTCGGTGAAGCTGTTCAGGTATATAAATGTTTCAAATTATTGCAATAGTGTAATTCAAAATCAAAAAAAACCTCTGTCTGATCTATGTGAATTTCGTGATTATTAGGAGGCGGCAAAATTTGGTTGGCAATTACCTGATCCTAAGACTGTGAAAATCGACTGGGAAGCCTTGAGAACTGCTGTACAAAATCATGTCAAGTCTGTTAACTGGGTCACTCGTGTCGAACTTAGAACAAAGTTAGTCGTTTTTTAATTTTTCTGTCTATAATCTCATTATTTCGTTAATTACTCTATGCTTGTGTTATCTAATTTTTTTTTTACATTTATAATTAAAATTATTTGCATTAATGTAGAAAAGTCGAATATGTGAATGCTCTTGGACATTTCAAGGATGCGCACACGGTAGTTGGAGTCACTAAGAAAGGGGAGGAGAAAATTCTTACAGCTAAAAACATATTAATCGCAGTGGGTGGTAGACCTAGATATCCTGATATTCCAGGTGCTCTAGAGTATGGCATAAGTAGTGATGATATCTTCAGTTTAAATCGTGCTCCGGGCAAGACCCTTGTTGTTGGAGCTGGATGTATCCTTTTTCTCAACAAAATTTTATATGATTTGTTACCAGATCTTCCATTAGATATTTATAATAAAATTATATGCACAAATACATATTAATATTTTCTCTAATAATGAAATAGATATTGGCTTAGAGTGTGCTGGTTTTCTTAATGGCTTAGGCTATGACGCGACAATAATGGTTCGATCAATCGTATTGCGTGGATTTGATCAACAAATGGCAAACCTCATTGCTGAAGAGATGGAACAACGCGGTGTGCATTTCATCTATCAGGCAAAGCCTAAGAAAATTGCGAAGCAAGAGGATGGCCGTCTTCTTGTTGATTGGGTCGACAAGGTGAGTGCAAATTTGCAGAAATTTATATTAAAAAAATCAGAATAAATAAGTTTTTTTGCATTAGCGTGTAATATAATTTGGATTTTTTTTAGGATGGCCAAATTCATCAAGATGTATATGACACCGTTTTATTTGCTATTGGCCGGCGAGCGCTTACGGAAGAGTTAAAACCGGAGAATGCCGGGTTGAAGCTTGTTCCAGAAAGTAACAAGATTGAAGCAATTAATGAACAAACGAATGTCCCAAACATTTACGCCGTTGGCGATGTACTTCATGTAAGTTTTGCATGACATTCTATAACAGAATATAAAAACATTTTTAAATAGATAAATGATAAATATTTTTAACGTTTTAATAAATAAATAGACATACACATAAGCTAAATATAACGCAAATACAAATATAAACGATTTTAATATAAATGATCTAATTTTCGAATGTTTATTATAGAAAAAGCCCGAATTAACACCTGTCGCTATACATGCGGGCAAACTATTAGCGAGAAGGCTGTTCGGTAATTCTACTGAACAAATGGATTACACAAATGTCGCAACGACGGTGTTCAGTCCTTTAGAATATGGATGTGTTGGACTGAGCGAAGAAGCGGCGACCATGCTTCATGGGGAGCAAGAGATAGAAATTTATCACGCGTATTACAAACCGACGGAATTTTTCGTTCCCCAGAAGGAAGTCGATCATTGTTATGTGAAGGTCGTCGCACTCAGAAATGGTGATCAAAGGGTGCTTGGTATGCATTTTGTCGGACCCAACGCGGGCGAAGTGATTCAAGGATTTGCTGCTGCTATTAAGTAAATATTTAAGTCTACACACATACACATAAGTTTATCTTTAAAAAAAATTACATTACGAAGTTATAATGTATACTTTTGTCGTATTTTCGTAGATGTGGCTTAACAATTCCGAAATTGAAGGGCACTGTGGGAATTCATCCAACAGTAGCAGAGGAGTTTACGCGCATATTCATTACCAAACGTTCAGGCCTGGATCCTAAGCCACAAAGCTGTTGCAGTTAGATTAATGTACATAATACATAGCGACATCATTCAGCATATAGATTATTCATTACCAGAAAATAACGTTTAATTTTCTAACAAATATCAGCCGACTTTTTAGCTAAAATAGTGTTTCAATTTGTCACATACAAAGTGCTGTGAAATATCGCGATATCGCGTAAAATAAGCAGCGAATAAAATAGAATCTAGAAATGATACATTGTAATATCGCATTAATAGTGATCTTTTATATATATTATTTTTTTTTAAGAAACAAAGCGCCTTTATGGCATATGCATCAATGATATAAGAAATGACGATTATTTTAAGAGCGCTAAAAGAAAATAAATATATTGACAATATATTGGTATCATAATTGGCGTTTGCTATAAATTAAAAAGAAAAAATATCCTTATGACATCATCTCTCGGAAGCAAGAATTAAGTATAAATTCGAATTCTATTTTATATCAATTGTAATTATATTGTAAATTGAATGTTTATGTCGCATTTGTTTTAAAATGGCGATGTACGCTGTTGCTTCTTCGTCAATTTCGGATCAATCTCGAATAGATATCGAAAATAATGAGACTATGGAAAAAAACGCCGAAAAAAAATGCTACGAGCGGACATTCACGGAGCATGATCTTTGCCCGTTCGTAAGTGAAAACTATGAAATTACATTGAACGATGCATTAACTGACACGAATATGTCTTTAATTGTCAGAAAATTGTCGTTCTCTTTTGCAGACGTTGCAATGGTCCTTCGGCATAAATCCGGAAGTACCGGTGATAAATCTAACGACGGAAAATCGTACGTTACTAGCGTATGCCTGTTCGCATGTAGTTGTGATTTACAACTATGTTTCAAGAGAAATGTTGCCGCTTCTGGGCCATGTCGGTATATTTTTTTACGCGTGTAGCGCAAAGTAACGTTCATTTTTCCGCATTTGCAAAGGGATGTTTCTTGCCCTCTTTAGCGTAATGCCATAGGAACATTATCCACTTCGCGGGACGGCAAATGGTTGCTGACAGCGAATTTCGGAAAAGATTCCGTAGTAATGGTCTGGGATACGGAAAAGGGGCAAGTTTTTTCTTGAAGAAACTTTTTTCGTAATATTATTCTTTTCGATGTGTTTCCAGGATGCCCGTGTGCACTTTATTCCATCCGCATGCAAGCGAAGACGTGACAGTCGCTCGTATCAGTCCCGATGCTAAGCAGATAATCACTGTCAGCAACGAAAAATGTCAGAATGTGCATATCTGGTTGTGGAGTCATGGAAGGGACAAACCAGACGGTTTGCTCCCTTAATTTGTTCGTTCGTTTAATCACTCTTCTTTGCCTTAGAAACACTTACAATTAAATATTAATTATCATATATTGTTATTATCATTACAAAAATTATATTTATCCTATAATCCTACTGATTATATCATTTATTTATGCAAAAAGTATTGATATATAATCAGATTTAATTAGATTTAATAATTATTTAAATAGACAATTGTGATTATTATGACTAAGATTTTGTAAAATATTTGTGTCAAAAAAATTATCGATTATAAATTATCGATTTGTTTAACGACATTTCCAGCATCAATTCCGTTGATCGACACTACGTCCGAACGTGTCAAGGAAATAACTTTCAACGATGAATATCCGGAACAGTTCGCATTAACCACCGATTATCATGTTTTGTTCCTAATTTGGGTTAGTGAAAAATATCATATTTGTATTTTTAGTTTATTTAGAATCGTTAAGCGAAACGGCGATATAAATCGAAATAAATAAAATTTGATAATGTATGAATTTTCAAGATCTTTCTCTTTATATGATATGTCAAATTTTAAATTTTATTTTTTATGACATATTCACTCTACGTTAACAAAACTAGATTTTACATTAAATATTCTTACTAAATATTTTGTCAAAACAAGAAAAAAAAATTATATACATTTAAAATTTTAACTTAACTAATGTCTGATTAAATTCTGATTTTCATATTTCTATCAAATTTCATAAACAAGGACGGTCAATCTTTGAGCTACGATTGTCCCAAAGTCGTGACAAAATTTCGACGTGTTGAAATCTTCAATGGAACTTGCTATGTTTCGAAAATACAGCAAGCGTTTACAGTGACTACGAATGGTATCCTCTGTTTATCGATATAATTTTAGTTGCCAATTAATAAACAGTTATCTAACATTGTGTGCTGACATTATAACTTTTTCAGGATGCATTTTAGTGTGGAATGACGTTCCTCGTAAAGAAAAGGGTGCGATTAATGATGCTAATTATAAAGAGAAAAAACACGTAAAAACGATCAATTTACAGAGCTGTAGTATTACTGTTATCGCCCATAACGAAAAGTATACACGTCTGAAAATTGTAATTTATTAATAGCCTAATAATAGTATACTTGATGCGAATTTAATCGTTAATTTTGCAGTATGCTTGTCACGGGAAGTTCAAATGGTCGTATCACTTTTTATAATTATCAATTGAAACTTTTGTACTGGTGTCAGAATTGCGATATTGATTCCATTCGATGGATAAGTTTCGATCTCCAATCAAACTTGCTATCTCCAGTATTTATCACCAATGTATCTGAGAGTAAGTCTTATCTAAAAAAATCTTTTTTTTTTCTTTTCTTCGAGCGTTCCGTCTTTAACTTTCAAAATTGTTCCTCTTATGTTATATCATTTATCTTTCATTGTTTTGTATTCCTATTTTTATATGTCTTTGTATATGTAATTTATTTTTAATGTTCACATTTTTATATATTTTTTTATTCGTAAATTTTTTTTATAGCTGATATTAAATCTATATTATAGTAATGTAAAACGTATATTATATTAATTTATTCATTACATATATTTTTTATTTGATATTTTAACGTACGAGGAAAATGAAAACTTACGATATATGTATAACAAAAAAAAAAGTATTCGCTTGCACGATGGATCACACGATACATTGAAATATTCTCATGAATTAGAATACAAACAAAATGGCAAAATAGAGATGGCCTCGTCAAAATTCATTACAAATGCAAAACATATTCCACGAAACTACAATAAGGCATTTAGCGAAGCGAAGTCGAGCTATCCGCCGATGGATGCTACTTTACAGGGCTCCCCGTTTAACGTCCGAAATTTTCTTGCATGTAAAACATTTATTTCATTAGAGATGTGCGAATTATTCTGATTCGAATTTAAATGTATTTTTTTGGCTTTGTTCTTTTATTATAGGCTCCTCTACGGGAGTAATAGCATTAATAGAAATTCCGAAGCAAAAATGGCATTTTATATTACCTCATCCAGTGGCAACCACGACCAGCATAGATGCTCATCCAGAAAGGTAGAATAATTCGAAGTAGACATGTAGTTAATTATATTAATATGATATTTAAAAAAACACAATACATAAATATATTTACATAAATATATTGTTATTTTAATCTGTATTTTTTATATTAATTATGTTTTGAAAATACTTAAAATAATTAATAATGTATATATTTGTTATATTTATTAATTTTAATTAAAGCAATTACGTAGTCGTGGGCGATGTGCGAGGTACCGTACATCTCTATAATCACGAGGACTGTACCTTGATAATATCCAGGAGCATGCCACCCTTTCCGGATTTCCGGCCGATTCTCGAAAAACAGACAATCGACAAGAACATTATTTACGTCACTTGTCCGCAAAGTCACGAGTCTTTAAAAGCCGTCACAGTTTTAAAGTTTTCGCCAAGATGTTGGTATCGACGAATGTCATAATTTTCCAAGTAAAGGAAATCTGCATAGAAGAGCGCTCATTGTTTCTTCTACAGGCGACATGCTAGCGTGCGGTTTGGAGAACGGAGCGATTTGGATTCTACATCACGTTACTTTAGATCCTTTAGAGAAGATTCCGTACAAACACTCCTCGGCAGCCGTCAATAAAATCGCTTTCGCACAGCGCGCCGATTATATGGCTTATACAGTAAGGAAAAATTCGTCGATCGTCCCGCGGATGTACAATTTATTCTTAAAAGATATCAATATAAGGATTTTATTTTCAGGACGACGCGCTGACAGTAGTAGTATTCAAGAGAAACGATATCACCGCTTCGAAGGAGCCCAACGTGTGGAATTTAATCGGAAAATATCACTCGCATTATCTACCCATCAGAGATATACTTTTCGGTCCGGCTACATCGGATTCCGCTGCGTCCCGATTTTTTTCACTGGGAGAGGATCGAGAGCTCATCGAATATGATCTCGAACACAGCGGGCCGTATCCAACGCCAGGACTTCAAATATTGCGCATCGACAAAATCGAACAGACCGCTATTCCCCTTTGTTTAGCGTGGTATCCCGAGTTCGGTGTTGAGAGATTTCTTATGATTTCAAATTCCGAAGTAAGATTTCGATAATCGCTTTTTTCTTTTTCTCTTTCTTGATTTGCCCAAATCGTGTGAACAAGATGCAATACTCTAATCCATATATTCATTGCAGTACAAATATAAAATCTTCAATGATGTTACCAAGACTATTCGCGGTACTTATTTGGGACCGACCTTTGGAGAACCAGTACAACAATTCCAAGTAACGTATTGAGACATTTATAGAACGATTTTTATTAGAATGATATGTTGATTAGTTTAGACGGAATGTTTGTAATTATCAAAGTGATCTTTTAATGATTACCTTGTATTTAAATCTCTGCAACGCCCACAGGTCTTAACGAAGAAATTTGTCAATTATAACAGTTATATGGTATTCGCCACTGACAGGGAAATCGGTCTTCAGCTACTGCCTCTCGACGGCAATCCTTATAAGATTGTCGGTATGACGGGACATCCACGAAAAGTTAGAGGCCTGTAGATGTTATATATTTATATTTCATATTTATGAAATGATATGTATGCACCTGTGTTATTTGTAGATAACAAATATCGCTGTCAGCAGCAACAGAGAAATACTCTTTACCACAGGCTACAACGATCCGTGTGTGTTGATGTGGAAAATCAAACTCAAGTTGGTATATATTGATGAGCAGTGCGAGTTCTTTATTGCAGTCACATTAAAATTTGACGTTAAAAGAAAATTGGAATATATTCTCACTTTCAATATGTCATCGTTAAAATAAAAACAAATTCTTTTTTAAATAAAACATTTCAAAAATATGGTTTTCTACATAAAAAACTTTATCTTTGATCTATATAGACATCATCTCCATCAAATACGACTGCAAAATAATTGTGATTGCGAATCTTAATATTATGCTGAAAAATGTAAATAAAAATCATTTTTCCCAGATCCGTTGATTTAATGGCTCAATTAGGCGGGGAAGGACTCTCGCCGTTTCATCGTCTCGTTGAAGGCGACAAAAAATTATGGCTGATAAACGAGATGAAGGACCTATTCTATTACGCGCAAATATTACATCAAAGCGAAAATACGACCGCTGCCAGAATCGTCTCCGATACTGTGGCCATCGAGCAGATCCCAAATCTTATGCGAGCTATAGGATATTTTCCGACCATCAAAGAAGTATTCCTTGTGTTATGTTATGTTAGATTGTGTGTATGTTTGTGTATTCACGCGCGTAATATTATATACAGGATATAATTATAAAATGAGTCAACATTTTAAACTTGAAAAACTTTTGAACATGTGGACGAATCTTTTTGAAACTTTGAAATTGTACTAATGGGAGCATAAGATTTTCTACATTTTTTTTCTTTGTGTATGTTACGTCGCAAGATTTTCTCGCGTTAAGATATAAATTTACTTTCAAGATAGAGAATATCATGACGGAAGTGTCCTACAGACATTATGTCGAAACCGATAAACTTATCGAAAAGATCACTTTTGAAGAATTCGTGCGACTCTATGTGAATCATCGACCGGCGTTCGGAATTTGCATGCGCCAAATAAAGGAAGCTTTTCGTACTTTCATCGATGAGAATTCTATTAATATGGAAAACCCTACTTTAACAAGAGAACAGTTTATGGATGTTTTATTGGGTAGAACAACAATATCGAAAACTTCGATGGAAGATAGCGAGCGTGTCGGCAAGTCCATTAATTGACTTCTTTATGTATTATTCTACTTTGCGACTTTGTCGCAAAAATATATACATCTCTATTCTGATATAAATTAATCTGTCAAATTTTTTAATTCTTATATGACCTATCTATCTGCTAATTTGATTTTTTTCTTGTGCTTCTATTTATTAGAGAAAACATAATTGTTCCTCACAAATAAACTGTATACTAATTAATGTAACAATCTACTTTTCGACATTAGAACAGTCTCAAAATTTGCGAATTACTCTTACATTTTGAATAGAGCGAATAAAGTTAAAATTGTATTTTCATTGGTTTTTTTTTTCCAAAATGAAAATTCAATTTTCACCTGCAGTATTTAATAACACTTATCTCGTTAATTTGTATGTTCTTGTGCATGACAGGTGAACCGTTGACTTTAGAAGAGGCATATACGTATCTCAAGTTGCTCGTGCCTTCTGACAAGGAAACGACAGAAATTCGACCGTCAAGTCCATCGCAAAGAGACGTGTCCTTCGATTTTCTTTTTCTTCCGCCGGTAATTTTTTCCTTCCCAATTTGTTGAAAAACAATATGCAAATAGGCAGTAAATGTAGAATAAACAAGATAAACTCGTCGTTAGGCTTCCCGAGAGTAATGTATTGTTACGTTATGATACAGAGAATATCTTACAAAGATTTTGCCATGGACATTATGGGTATCGAAACACTGGAGGAAACTAAAGTTAACAATTGAGGAAATCAACATGACGATTATCTGTAGCATCGCGGTACTCTGGAGAAATTTTTTTATAGATATATACTGCTGTGAGGAGTAAACGAAAGTGATGGAAGTAAACCTAAAACAAAGATCGGAACTATTTATTTTTTGTAAACGTCAGATTAAAATTGAAAGAGACATTAAGAATAAAGAAAAGAAGAAATGCTAGCAGAATGGCCGTCGGCGTTTACGTCAATCATTGTGCATTACCTTACATCTTCGACTTAACGTCTGTGACAAACGATTATGACAATCTTTATGCTCAGGCTCTGTTACAGTGTGTCGACATAATCGAAATTAACAAATTCTATTAAATTCATAGCTTTTCTGCTGATAAAAATTTTTAGCAGACACTTGTGAAAATCTGTTCAAACAGACGCGACTAACAAGGATTTTATATGAAAAAATAATTCGAAAACACATAATAATATCTTTTCATATAAGATTTTGTTTTCAAGAAAATTCACTTTAAAAAAATTCACTTTTTGTCATATTTGAATTTTTTCATCTCAAGAGTGATTATTAATATATATGTAAAAGTACAAATAAAAACTATTAATCTATTTAATAAAACAAGTTAAAATAATTTACACTGAAGAAGTATCGTAAATGAGAAAAATATGTAGATAAACTTCATTTATTCAATAAAAAAAATGTTGCATCTTTTTATATATATTTTATCAACCACGCAAGAAAAATTCGATAATGTATAACACAAGATTGTCAGAAATCACTCAAGTTTAAAAAAGCAAATTATTATTAATTTTCCAATTTTCAAAGTCAATTTTCTCGGCAATAAAACCTTGCACAAAAAAAAATTATTCTACATTTTTAATTTATTTTTTCATAGAACTATTATTTTTTCGATTGTATTACCAGTTATATGGGGGATGTATATTGTGTATATATATTATATATCCATTATGTTTTCTCTCTCTTTCTCTCTTATATACATTTCCGAATTTCGTGTGTTCTATATGTGTGTATATATACAGGATGTTATGTATATGTATATAAAGATATGAAATTCGGAAACGTATATAAATAAACATGATGGATATATGTTTCCTTGTATATATCCTATAATACTGTTTAAAGCGAAATTTTCAATAAACATTTCACGATCTCTCCATTTCTAATATTAACAGTACTTTCCGCGCGTCGATATTTTGTTAATCGATTCTCATAGTCAAAGAATGGCGCCTGCTTTCTAATTAATTTAATTTAATTTAACACGTTTGTAGATCTCACTGATGCGATATAAGCCTTTATACGACCGTTAATCGGCTTTTCGATGTGGCACAAGACTGTCGACGAAAGGGCTGTTTCGGCTGCTGAAAGAATAACGTTTCACTTCAAGCATTTTACCTTATGATAGACTAGAAGCAAGGAAAGATACACCTCTCAAGAGGTACAATCATTTTAAATAAGCGCTACATGGCGACAATTCGAACATAGCCGTTGTTAAAGAGAACAGTTAACGATTAATGCAATGCAAACTTAATGAATTTAACGATTTAAAAATTTATAAAACCGTCTGTTTGCCAACAAGAAAACAAGGAAATTGTCATATTTCTGTATCCGTAGTTTAAAAAAAAAAGTAGATGGCAATCACCCGCGCGCGCGACAATTACATATTTAGTATTACAAATTTAGTGCTTTTGCTGAACTAACAGAGAGATATGCGAGAGTTCATGCAAGTTCGATCGCGACGAGAACAGCTAAGATCAAGACAAATACCGCCAGCAATACCGACAATCATAATCAGATGAAAATTCCGAATTCGTAAAACGCTGTCCTGCCCTTGCGAAAAGCTAGGTTCCTACGGTTTTGCACCGTTATTCGCTATCAGCCTGTTTATCTGCCTACCTACCTATTCTATCTATCTGTCTGTGTCTATCTATTTATCTACATATCTACTTCATATATTTATACATGGCGCCGTCGTTAAAAGAAATACAAAAAAATGTACACAAAAACCTCATTTTTTCATTCTTACAAACTCTAGGACGTATTTACACAATTATGTACAAACATTGTCTACATATCGGTTTAAGAAAAATATCAACATGGAACAGTGTAGTATCTTTTTTTTCCTTTTCGTGAAAAAGAAAGAAGGAAAATTTTAGCATTATGCCTAAAAGCAACGATTTCGATCGGTCGAATTTGGTAATTAGTACGCTGTCGCTATCATCATTGTTTTGTTTGTCATCTCACTATCAATCGCAATAGTCGTCGTTCTGTACGATATCGTGCTTCTTCCGACAATCCGGACAATACCACTTGCCCTTGGGCGGCACCATTATACCGACGCACTCAAAGTGAAACCATTCAATGCGGCAGTCCTCGCCGTCGCAAGCTATCATCTCCGACACCTCGTCGTACGGGCAGCGGCAATAACAATAAATCTTGCCAGGCCGCTCCGTGGCTGATGTATTTATGGCTGATGGCATCGTCAAGTTGTTACGATTTATCCTCGTCTGTCTCGTGACGTCCTCGATCTCGGACTCGCTGCTATCACTGCTGCTCTCCGCAGGATCGTCGGATTCGGTGGCGGACGCTGGCGTGATGATGCGCGGCAACTCCTCGGATAGAACCGCTTGCTGCTGACTAGCTGCCTGCTCCATTTGGACTACCTGGGACCTGTTGGTGTATGTCTGTGTAACGCTCTTGCCGCCCAAAGGATATCTTGGAGGTACGATCGATTTCGGATTCGGTGATGTCATTGCTGTCGGCGGGAGTGGCGATACAAAGGCTGAGGGACTAGCAGGGATCTCACTTTTTCGCCATCTATTAAACGCCGGTTGCTTGTCCTGCGGCTCATCATCGCTTGAATCGCCATAAAAACGCTTCGGCACACGTTTCCTCTTCGAAACTCTCTTATTCTCCGTCTCCATGCCGCCTGCACCGATATGTTGATTTGGCACGCCAATGACAGTAGTGATCGATGTTTGTTGCTGTTGCTGCATCATCTCCATTGCACCGCCAACACTGTCGTGATCGTTACATGTGGCAGCCAGCAGTTGGTTCGGTGTCGAGGCCCTGCTATTGGGATGCAGCATCGCTGGCGATGATGCGACGAATCCCGGATTTTTCCGGTAAAACGCCTTGGGAATGTTTAACTTGATCGATTCCACTGTAGTCGCATTACGCTTACCGCCTCTCTCACCTTTTCGTCGTTTCTTTGTCTTTGTTTTTCTCTTCTGTTGCTGCTGTGGTTGCTGATGATCCTCAGTGGTCATCATAATCGATTCCGGCAACGTTTTTTCCGCATCCAAAATGCCGTTGTTGAGCGGCGTCGATGGTTGTTCCATTGCTGGCGCCGGCGAGATCGGTGTCGACGCCGGCGCGACGGCGGCCAATAGCAGCAACTGATTGCGCTTCTCCGACAATAATTTGTTGGCAAGCAACTGCGGATGCTCGTCGTAAAAGTCCTCGTCTGTTTCGGTCTCCTCGGTTTCCAAATCGGATTCCCGTAACAGCGGCTTCGCCGTGACTGTCGGGAGCTCGCTCGTTAGCTCGGGAATTACTAGACCGTTCTCTACTGTGATCTCTGGCTTGTTCTCCGGCTCAACGGATTCTAATTTGTCCTCCGGCTCGATTTCCTTCTCCTTCTTACTATGTTTTTCTTTACGATTGCTTGATTGCTTTCTGGGTGAACTCTCAGGTGTGGAGCTATCAGAGTCGGAACTGCTGCTAGAACTGGAGGAACTGCCGGAAGAGGAACTGCTGCAGCTGCAGTTGGTGCCGCACGAGCAGCTGCTCGAATCGGTATCGCTCGAGGAATCACTCGTGGACGATGTGCTGCCGCTTCTTTTCTTTTTCTTAGGAGTCTTTGCTTTTCGTTTGTTCGCGTCGCTGTCGCATCCGGCGTTTTGATTCGGCGTACCGGGTGATGGACTCCTTTTAGATTTAACTCCGTCGTGTTCGTCCTTTACGTCGTCGTCTTTGGAAATCGCTTGATCTTCGCTCTTCTTCTCGGACGAATATACTATGCAATAATCATGGTCGGCGAGGATAATACTTCTCAGATACGCGGCATCGGTCTCGGGTACGCTTTCCTTCAACGCAATGTTCTTGGCGGACTCCTCTACGTCCAGACTGGCGGCATATGTCTTGAAATTATCCCATATACCGTCCATAATGCGTGCCTCCTGCTTCTTCTCCTCCTCGTTCCGTTCCACTTCGACTATATCGTTGTTTAATGTAGCAACATCATCAACAGCGGTAGCAGAGAGCTCTTCGGTGGTTTCATTTTCCTTTTCCGCTGCGTCCTCTACGACTTTTTCTTTTTCCGGCAGTTTCTCCGCGGAAGTGACTTTTTCTTCCTCGCTATCCGTGTCGCTTTCAGACGATAGATTAAGCGGAGGCAGATCGTAAACATCGACTCTTTTCACAGCCTCTTTGACATTCTTCGTAATTTCGACCCCCATGACTCCCGTCACTACGGCGGTCCCGTCGATCGGCGCTGCCGCTGTGTCTAATTTCTCGTCTCTTTCCGTAGGTGGAACATGAACCACGTCCATCGTATTCACATCGATGTCTTCTGGCTTTGGTTCCCTGTGAGCCGCTTGATGCTTGGCTAGAAGTTTCCGCGATATAAAGCGTTCTGTGCACTCGTCGCAACCATATGGTGAATCGCCCGAGTGCAATCTTTTGTGCACCTTGAGCGCCACCGCGCGACCAAAGCTTAAGCCGCACTCCTCGCAAACAAATGCCGTGGGTGGTATGCAGAAGTGATATATGTGCGGCCATTTCTTCTGCAGGCACTTCCGGCACAAGACACTCTCTGTGCCATGTTTCCAAAACAGGTGTTTCGTGATGTCCGGTTTGTTGCGGTACGCGATGCCGCATCTGTAACATAAATGATGTAACTTGTGCTTCCACACGTGGTTCGAGAGACGCTGTTGATTGCCGGTAGATTCTAGACAAACGTCACAGACGTGATGACGCTTGCGCAGATTGCCGATGGGAGACTGGCCACCGAGCAGAGACAGCAACGGTATCGCAGGTTTACGTTTGGCGAGTAAATACCAGGACACAGATGGCACAGCAGCTCGCTGTAACTGTAAAATGTCGATTTGCACATTATACAAATCAATATGGTCTTCTGATGCATCTTCCGGTTGTGCAGATACAGTTCTTTGTGTATCGCGGAGTGGAATCTGCAGTGAAAGCATTCGTATATTAACACTGCCGGCACATTGTATGTGCCGTTCGCGCTAGTATATGTGTTTAGATTGAAGTAACGAGACTCGAGTTCATCCAGGGATCTCCTCACCCGTATGGTAAACTGCTCCATCTGTATGATTATCGCGGGATGCTGCGGCTGAAACTTGTGCTCTGCCAGCATGTGCAAACCCAGTTGCTTGCCATTGATGGCTATGTGCCGCGCATGATTGCAATAAACGCAGATAGGACTGGCCGCCTCAATGCAGCGTTTTAGCAGCTCCTCCAAATCCATGCTATCCAAAGTACCCTCAACGTTTAGATCGATACATGGGGCATCCTCGCCGGCTAGTGCAATACCACCATCGATATCGATTGTATCGTCTTTCGTCGTCTGGTCACTAGCAACACTTCTCGCTGAGCCTTCGGTCTCGTTATTAACAAATTTTTCAATACTGACGTCGTGGCTTGGCATCGATGTGACGGCGAACGTTTCCCGATCAGTACTTGTTTCAGTTCCGATTCCACCATTTCCTTCCTGATTATCTTGGTTATCGTCATCTCTCGCATCATTACATCTGTCCTCTTCGATTTCTTCGACCTCGTCGGCCTCTTCAGCCTCCTCACCGTCTTCCGCTTCTTCATCTTCCTCCTGATTGCTATCCACTACTGCCAGTTTATCGCTATCGGAATCGCTATCATCCAGCTCGTTATTCGCTTCGTCACCACCGTTGATGTCTCTTTCCGTTTTCGAACCATTTAACATTTTGTCCTTTGATGTCGATCCTTGGGCATTATTATTTTCCTCGGATTTTTTGCTCGCGGTGGTAGTCGTTGCGACGCTAAACTGCGAGTTTCTATTGCAAATTTTAATAACCAAACTCCTATCGGAAGTAGCAACAGCGTTAAACGAAACTGAAGCTTGAGATTCAGCGGCGCACGTCGCATCTGACTTCTCCTCATTCTTTTCGACATCGTCGTCGTCATTTTCTTCTTCTTTGGATTGCGGATCCAACGCATGCGACTCGTGTTGCGGACTAAACAGTGATCGATTGACAGGACTTTGTACATTTTGCGGGCTGTCATACGCGCAAAATTCAATTTCATTTTCAGGCTCGCACGTAGCATTCGCTTTTGCGTCTGCTATCGCGGTTTTCTCGGTTTCCCATTGTACTGGACTAGATGGTCTTGAATTGATCGAGGGTACCAAGTCAATATCGTTTTTATCGCATATCTCGCTGTTTTCGGTATTCATCTTTTCAACTGTGCGCGATGTATATTCATCATCTGCAGTACACATCGAATCTTCTTCTTTTTCGTTTTTATCTTCGTCACCTGTATAGCGTGACACTTCCATAATAGTCTCGGTTACACTGTCGTAAGGTTCATTGCGATCGAGTTGACAATTTTGAGCCGGTGACGTTTCTCCCGATTCTTTGTCACGATTGTTAAACACGTCCTTATTCATTGCTTGTTCATCGTTCTCGTCATTCTCGTCAGATGAATCGCGGCCCGTATACCTAGATACCTCCATTATTGTCTCGGTAACTGTGTCTCTAGGTAAATTATTTGTTATTTCTCTTTGGATATCGAGATTGCGATCAAGTTGGTTTTCGTTACACCGGATTTTCGCGCCTAATTTCCTTGTCGATGCAATCGGTTTTGGTTGGCGGGAATTTTGTGCACCATCTCCCTCACTGTGTTTGCTCTTGTGCTTAATTGCTTTTCTCGGTGGTCCCTTACCTCCGAGATTTGTAGTTTTCTCCGGTGGTAGGATAGTCGCTGGCGACGCATTATCCGCGTGCGTCGCGTCAGCGACTGATAATGGCGTCGCGGAGCCACACAAATCCCTATCCGTATCCGATGGTAGCGCAAAACTGCAGGTACTCGCGTGTGTACCCGCACTCTGCCTGCATATGGTACATACCGGCGTGCCGGTATCAGTCACATCTTGTTTCAATGTCAGTGAACAATAATGGTTAAAGAAATCGTCGGTCTCCGAGAAAACCTTTTCGCAGCTGCAACAGACCAAGTAGCACGAACCTTTGAAAGCGTTATAGAAATCCTCCATCGAGGTAAACGCCATCTCCGGAACGCTGTGTTTCTTCATCAGATGGTACGACAGCCTTTCCGCCTGGCCGAACATGCCGAGGCAGTAAAGACATATGTGACGTTTGTGTATGTCCCTCATGTGCAAGAATAAATTCCAGTTTTCGAAATATGTACCACACGCTGCGCACAGATAAACTTTTCTCGTGATCTTGAAGCTGCTGGCGCTGTGCGACATTGAAGTACTCGATTCGGAGGTACTCGGCATCGGCGTCATACTAGAATTACAAGTGCAAGAGTTCTGTTTCGTATTGGAACCACAAATGGACCACGTGTGACACTTGGAGCATTTGTATCTCGCTGATGGTTGAAGACCCAAATACTGAGCGTATTCCGTTATCTTACGCTCCCGTTTCCCCTCTGTCCTCTTGTCCTTGCCGCCCCTTGCATTGGGATGCGCCGATTGTTGCGTTTCCGGCGTGCTATTCTTCGGACTGGAGGTATGAATCTCTCGAGCTTGGGCTAGGATGCGCTTCTTGAAGCCTTTGAATGTAAGTTTTGGATTTGTTACTGTATTTCTGCCAGGCGAATCTTTCGCTATGATCGAATTGTAGCGTATCAGCTGTTTCTCCTCTTCAATTACATCTGTGTATACATCATCGATGGAATGTCTTAATGCATTACCCAATGTCGAATCTTTGAGCTGTTGTTCCTCCAAGATATTCCACATATCTATAATTTTACCCTCTCCATCCTCATCTTCCATAATAATGCAAACTGTTACAGCGATTTACCTGAAATATATTTATATTTAATATACAATAATTAAATTTAAATTAAATTTAAAATTAAATTAAATTAAATATAATATATATTTTTGCATACATTGCAAGATTTATGCGCATATAATTTATTAGAGTGACATGTTAATTTTTTGAGTTCAAAGAATTAAAAAACGATTATAATTATAATTGACGATAAGATAGGAATTATTAAAAGGAATATTGTAAGAATGCCAGGTGACGAAAGTAAAAACTTGAAGTTATCTGTGACCAAAGATTACGCTGAATACAAACATAAAAACGGCGTTTCAATGCAACAAAAACATTTTTAATGCATTTTCATCAGAAATTTCATTCTGACATCGAAATTGAGATAATATGTACTGCGTCGCAATAACGCGTAGGCGGTTTCTCGTTGAAGATAATCCCACATCTCAATTCTACACTCGAAATTTCGATCTCGTATAAAAAAAAAAAATTATAGCCTTGATAACAATTACCTGTTACACTTGGAAAAACTCGAAATTCTTGTCGCGAATCTAATTTCGCGAACGTTCGAAATTGCCAGCCTCGAGACGAAACGCGGAGAAAATGCGGCGGTTTAAGGAGAGACACCGTCCTGGCAACGACGTGACGAGGCGAATCGCCGGTAATCTCTTTCTCTCTGCCTGTCTTTCTCGTAAAATACTACAACGATCCTTGGCGGAGGCCAAGAAACGACGCCAGCAACACGGACGACGAAAATGTTGGATGCGCACGAGGATGACTCTCGAGCGAATTCCCGCGATCGAGCGCGGGCATTCGTACAGAGAGGAAGAGAGAAAGAGAGAAAGAGAGAGAGAGAGAGAGCGCGAGAGACGCGATTCACGTTCGGTACTTACTTTACACAGGGCGTGAGACCGAGCCAATTGTTCGCACGATGACGCGATCGACCGCGTGGAAACACGACACGTAGCCCGTAGTTAATGCCTCGGCACTGCTTTGAGTATCTGGTCGCGGTGGACACGACGAGAAAGGTTAGTAAAATGGCGTCATATCAATGAGCGCTGTACCGTCCGTGCTTCCAACACGTTCCCAGTGATGCCACCTTTTGTCATAGCGACTGTGCTATGGCTCGCCCTGGCAACCGTCCTGAGAAGGAGGTTAGTCCAAGTCCTACGAGCGAACGTAGTATCCAATAGCGGTATCGATGGTCACTGACGGTCAGGAGGATGCTGCTGCTGCTACTACTGCTACTGCTGCTGCTGCCGCGGATTTAATTTGGATAGACAACCAGTGACAAGCGAGTGCGAATATCTTGCCGCTTGTTCGTTGCTTAGGATCGCCGCGCGAAATCTCGAACGGCGATACATTTCGTACACAACTCGTGTACGTTCTATTACCGTAGTATCCCAACCTCCTCACTTCAATGACGAATTCCGACAACGACAACCGGCGAGTAAACCGGCGGTGACAGCGATTCGAAATCGCTGAAACGTAGTCCTCCGATCACCGAAACTCTTGATATCTTTCACAAAGCGACGCGGGAAATGATGCAATTTCGCGTAAACAGCCTATTTATGAACACTCTGGGTTACGTTCCAAAATTTACTTTGAATAGAGTAGCGTACGATTGGCCAATCAGAGAAAACAAAAATTTCTTTGTCCTCGATTGGTCAATCGAACGCTACTCTATTTCATACAAGCTCTATGGTCGTTAGTGACAATCCAGAGACACGTGATTTTTTTAATCGTTCGAAACGAGCCACGAACGATACATGAAAAGGCATCTTTAATTTGTAGAGATATCGCATTTTTGAACACATCGAAGAACCGTATGCAAATCGCGAATAGAGTGTGCGTGCACACACGTATTATATATATATATATATATATACTATTTCATTTCTCGTATCTCAATCTCATATATATCACATTTGTTGATGCTACTTGCTTCTCGTGAGCCGACTATATTACGGACTGTGAGGAAAACAAGCTCGCATCGTGCGTAGTTTACATTCGTGCATAGCACTTGGCTCGCAGCAGGAAAATCTCTAGAGAAATCGGGCTCTCGAACGCTAGGAGAGGAGGATCTCTCGCGCTACGACACATTCACGGACGTTGTCATTTGAAAACGGAAGCCATCTTGTGTGTGGCCGAGTCTCCCATATTATACGAGGAATAATAGTCGCGGCTATTTGTTCCGATAAATTGCTACGTATATTTTCCAATACATCTAGACTATGCATGAACCATTTTGCCACACGTTCACATAGCCATGGCTGCGACAAGAAAGTTGCAAGGTGAGAGGAAAAAATGTCTTTCCAGTATGTTTACATTCGGCAATTCTCTGTCGTTTTGCTCGGCATCTTGATGGATCTTACTCTGCCTAATTTTGCGTATTACTTGTCCCCCTGCAATTGCAATCATTGTCGCTTTTAATCTTCTCTCGCGGACGCACCGGTTCTTTGACACGTATCGGCATAACCTTTAAAAGTTTTATACTTTATAGATCAACTTTTTTAAATTAATTGTAGCATAATGCAACGTAAGATGAATTAAAATAATATACACTGTGATCTTGAAATCCATTTATGTATACTTTTTTAATTATTATACACATAAATAAGTTGTTATGAATAACTGCGGGACATCTGCTCTTTCTTCTGATCTACGAGAGAATATTGTAGCCAAATGAAATCTTTATTGCAATATTGGCTATATTTTATGCTTTATATATTTTTCCTCTTTTATCTTTTCAGATTGTGATCTTGCAAAAGTAGTAGTTTTTCTATAGATTTCTTTGTGTTCTCTACATCTCTCTAATGATATCTCAACATATATGTATGTGTATGTGAATTATGATTTATTAATTTATTTTATCCAAAAAGTTAAAAAAATAATTATTATCCTGAACTTTAACTTGAACCTATTACGTAGTAAGAAAAATTGGTTCAATTTTCAAAAATATTTATGCAATTAGTTGTTTTGTTACATTAAATTAGGAACTGAAGAAGAGCAGTACAATTTCTTTTAATTGTTTTAATCATTTAAACACTATTTAATATACAATGATTTTCAAATAATTTTTCTAGCAGAAGTAACCAATTTATATTAAAGAAACAAACAAGATAATATATGACAATTGTCATTTCAGGTGAAATAGATCGGTGCCTTAAAAAAGTAACGGAAGGTGTAGAAACCTTTGAAGATATTTGGCAAAAAGTTCATAATGCCACCAACAGCAATCAAAAGGAAAAGTACGAGGCTGATCTCAAAAAGGAAATTAAGAAACTTCAAAGGTTACGCGATCAAATTAAGAGCTGGATCGCGTCAGGTGAAATAAAAGATAAGAGTACATTACTTGACTATCGGAAGTTGATCGAAACTGTTAGTATGCTTGCCAAGTAATAGCATGTGTGCATATATATATATATATAATTATTATAAATACTACTGAATATTTTATATGCCTTACAGCAAATGGAAAGATTTAAAGTTGTGGAGAGAGAGACAAAAACAAAGGCTTACTCTAAAGAAGGTTTGGGCGCAGCTCAAAAATTAGACCCAGCTCAGAAAGAGAAAGATGAGGTTACTAGTTGGCTTGCTAATTCCATAGACGCTCTCAATCTACAGGTACCAGTTATTACATTGATGGCATCTTGGATGGCGTCTTCAATAGATAATATTCAAGTAATAGCATGTTACTATAACATATCTATCATTATTTTTTATGTAGATGGATACATTTGAATCGGAAATAGAATCATTACAGGCGGGAAAGAAGAAAAGAATAGACAAAGATAAGCAAGATAGGGTAGACGAATTGAAGACGAAGCTCGACAAGCATCGCTATCATATCCGTAAATTGGAAACGTTATTACGTATGCTTGACAATATGTCCGTCGAAGTCAATACAGTAAGTCTTTTTAGATTAACATGTAAAAACATAATATATATACGGCATAACGTATTCTATCACAAAACAATTTTTCTCATTTTTTATTTTTCTATGAAATTGCCAACAGATTAAAAGGATAAAGGATGATGTTGAGTATTATATCGAGTCTTCACAAGATCCCGATTTTGAAGAAAACGAGTATATTTACGATGATATTATCGGCCTCGATGAAGTCGAGTTGTCTGGGGTTGGTATACCCTCGTCAGCAACGACGGATAGTAACAACAGCAACGAAACCGGAGGAACGCCGACTTCAACTAATTCCTGTACTTCGCCTATACCATCACCATCATTGAGTTCAACTATGCATAATCACTCGAGCGACAGCTCTACAGATAATGATAAGAAAACAAAGGTACACACCTTTCATTCTTGATTCTCATTTCTAAAAAAGAAATAAATATTTATCATTAGTCGTTAAAGTCGATTAGAAGATCGATAAACCTCTATCGAGATCAGGATACAGCATCAATTCCGATGTCGCGTTTTAATTTCAGCCTGTAAAACCGACAGCAGTCAGGCCATTACTGAATACACAAGCGAGCATTCCAACCACGGGAAGCACTGCCACCATAAAACCGAACATATTATCAAGCAGCACTCCGAGCAAAACCATTCCCATGACGCCTAGCCACAGCTCGCCTAGTTCTACAAGTAATCACATTGCCACCACTAACGCCGGCAATTTCGCCACCGTAGCTGCTTCGCACAGCAGTTCACAAACCATCCATTCTACCTCCAATAAAACATCCAGTAAGAAATATTTTTTTTCTTTCATATATACAAAAATTGTATACGAGACTATTTGTAGCAATTGTTGCAGAAAATCAATTCGCGCTTTTGTAATAATTATTTTATACTAGATTTATATTAAACAACTCTATAAATCTCTTCATTTTTTTTTTGTAGCCCACAACAACGAGAATAATCTCTTGTCGTCATCGTCTACGTCCAGCATTACGAATGTGCCGCAAACAGTTACGCAGCAGCATAATAGTAATTCGGTGCCGGCACCAACGACGCATGTGCTACACAGTCAGCAGAGCCAGAATCACAATAGTGAAACGGAAATAACTACGCCGATACCGCCGTCGTCATCGCCACAATCATCGGTCAGCAGTAGATCCTCGCCGATGCCTGCAAACTCCTGCTCGCCAGCACCGTCCACTGCCAATGGTCTCATCCCTAAGCTTCCTGATGGGAACATGTCCTCTCTAAAATCTATTGCCCAACAAGTAATTGTCCGAGCAGGTCTCGAGATACCGCCTTCCGAGCCGAATAGAAACATCTTTGACAGTACTAAGACGAACAACAACAGCGGCAACAATGCCACGTCGGAAGCACACATTCCTCCGCTGCTTGGGGTTGCGCCTCTGGGGCCTGTACCATTGCAGAGGGAACATCAACTGCAATTCCAAATGATGGAGGCTGCCTACTGTCATATGCCACATCCGTCTGACTCGGAAAGACTACGTTCGTATTTGCCGAGAAACACATGCACCACGCCACCTTATTATCAACAGGTATATTTTACCTGTTTTATACAATATCTTGTCTGATCAATCACTCACTACCCACGAGTGCGAGCTGACACTGTTGACAATGTGCTTCAATTAGGTTCAGCTTCCCCATTCGGATACCGTGGAGTTCTTCCAACGTCTTTCTACAGAAACATTATTCTTCATATTTTATTATATGGAGGGGTCTAAAGGACAGTACTTGGCGGCGAAAGCTCTAAAGAAACAAAGTTGGAGGTTTCACACTAAGTATATGATGTGGTTTCAAAGGCACGAGGAACCAAAAGTTATTAACGAAGAATATGAACAGGTTAGTATGTATTTTTTTTCCCCCTTGATTTTATTCGGAAAGAAAGCCGATCTTTAAGCTTCCAAAAGTGTAACAATGGATAATTTAAATAGAAGTAAACAGATTATTTATTTTGTGCATTAATCACTAATATTTTGCGATACTCTATAAGAATAATTTTGTTTTAGGGAACGTACATTTATTTTGACTATGAAAAATGGGGACAAAGGAAAAAAGAAGGATTTACTTTCGAGTATAAGTACTTAGAGGACAGAGACTTGAATTAATATTTCTGTCGCTCGTCGGATCTTCGAGATACGCCATTTCCGTACCGGTATTGTGTTTCTGAAATTTTGCAAATGATTCAGATGTAAAAAAAAAAAATTCGGTAAAGAATACAACGGAAAAAAACAAAACAGAACAAATTCGTGCATACAAGCCAATGAAAGCATTTCATTACATTTTGAAGCTGCGACGATAAAATCTCTTTTAATTGTTCTTTCAAAGAAAAAACCATTAACCATGAGATAGATGAAAGGAGAAAAGGATTGAAAAAAATTCAGAGATTGTTTGGGAAAGAAATCGAAACTATTTGTAAATGATAACAATGTGAGAAAACAAAGAGAAGGGAGAAAAATAGAAAAAGAAACAACTACATAAACATATGAAACAATTCACTGTGCTGTGTGATAATAGGAGAGAATGAAAATGAGATAGAGGGAAAGGGGAAAGGATGGTATACTTGCTGGCGACTGACTCTATAATACCAGTACAAACATGCGTGCGGCCCTCCGCCGTCTGGCGGTAAGTGGAGGGCACTCATGCTATGGTATGTCTTAATGTTAGATTATAAGTAGCCTTTTTGTATAAAGTGTATCGAGGTATAAAACCCTTAAATTGAATTAATGTACAGAATGTGTAGAAATAGTGAATAATAATATTATGGAATATATTTTATTTCTCATTTGAATGAAACCTAAGTTGTGTTTCGATTTTTATCACACACTAGCACATCATCTCACAGCCTATATTTGGAAAAACATTCCATCCATCGTGATTAGATTGATCGTGATTCCTCCGCTGTCGCGAAATAGGTTACTTATATGCGCTCTAACGATTGATCTGAGGTCGGGGCTTGTCGAGGTTTAAGATTATGTACCGCGTATTATTAATAACAGTAGCATGGTAGGCTAAGCTACTTTTCATGCTACACTTTGCAGCCCTTAGATTCGCAATATATTTTACAAATACAAGTTTACTACAATCGAATGACGTTTATCACTAATCGATATGCATGTGCGTATCTATTTTATCAAAAATCGCGCGCGCGCGAATTTATTTATTATAAATCGTCGATATACTATTGCAATAATGTTAAACGATATGCATTGATATACCGAGTGAATATAAATTGCTGATGTTTCAAAGCACTATATCAAAATAAATCGATTAATATTGTTCTAGAAAGCACAAAAAGAGAAGAGAAAATTATATTTATCAGTATATCCGATGTACTAATATTTATATCTTTAAGTTATAAAATGGCATTGTTATTGTCCAAGTATTAAGAGTAAAAGATATTAAGATACTTTTTTATACTATTCTCTATCTACATGGCCTCTGTCAGATTTTAAATAAATATTAAAGAGATTATTAATTACGTATGTGTTAAATACTACAAGAATAATATATCGGCATTTGAAATAAATAATTTCGCATATAAGATCGTTACATTGCAAATCGAAGTGACACCTTTATGTGGGTGCGTCGTTCACTATCGCAGCAGCCTTCGATAACGAGATTAAATGTACATCTCCTTCCTTCCCCCTAGTAATAAAAACTAAGTTGAAATTCTCATATGATTATTTAGCGGAATAGAGAGAGGTATGATTTAATTATACCATGTAAAGCGTAGCGTATACATGTATTCTAAGCGGATACTCCTGTTGCAGAGATTGCAACGAGTAATATTATTTGCATGACGGAACTGCACAATCACGCATTTTTCAAGTTTACTAAGTGATCCAAGAGATATATTATTATATATATCTGTCAAACAACACAGTAAATATATTATGGCGAATGTTTACAAGATTTATATACGTACGCGATTGTATGTAGAAGTTTCTTAATATCGACAGTATATGTAATTATGTATATATTCAGACCATGTTAAAATGTGATACACAAGATACTGAACGATTTTGCCGAGTATTAAAATCTTAATTCTTAATAACTTGTATCGCACTGATAATCGAGTTAAATGCGTGATGGGCACACAATTCGAGAAATTGCAGCATTTTAATTCTGTTTCTTGCAATGACAAGATAACAACGGCAGAACACTGAAATATTCTCGAGAGTGAAATGCACATTTATATTTTTTAATTTCTGCAATACGCGATTAGATAATATGCATTTTCAAGAATTATAAAAAGTAATAAGAATCTGTTGCCACTTTATACACGCGATTAATAATCTCCTAATGATTAGAGAATGCATTGTAGTTGTAAATTGGAAGAAACACTTATTGTGTTTCTTGTACCGTATTTTGTACTACAAAACCTTGTACAATGAATTTTACTGACTTTCTATAGAGATTTGACAAAAACAGTCAACTATCGATTTTACAATAGTAGTCTAAAAACTGTACATATATAACGATCGTTAAACATTTTTCTGCTATAGGGACGAACGTGTTTTCCTTTGTCTGCATTTCTTCTCGTAAATGGGATGATATTCTGCTTTGTGATAACATTCAAATAGAAGCATGCAAGAAGCGTGAAAGAAGACCTCTCTTTGTTGTATAATAACGAATTTTGTCTTCGATGCTTCGTTAATTTCCCCTAACGCGTTCGCCGCAAATGATAAAAAAAAATTGTGATTTTACTTAATATATTTTATTGTGATTCTTTGAGTGATATTTAAATACCATACTGCTCTCTGTGCAAAGACTACAAGTCGTTAAAATACAGTACTAATTTCTTCAGTATAACAATGTTTGCTTTATTGCTTAGCCTTAGTTATTGCATTTCAAGCCTTACAGGAGCCTTAATCCAGTTAGAATAGCATAAAGTACTTTATAATGGATTAAAATCTAATGTAAAGAAAAATCTAACCAAAAGATATACAATATTTGATGAATATTTGATAATTATATAAAATAATATACAATAGATGAAAATTTTTATTGATTTTCGAGTGAGATATAATTAACAAAGTAAAAAGGATTATTATATTTTTTATTTAAACCACAAAAATCGTAAAAAGAAAAAGGACTTTATTATAATAAAATTAATTATAATATTAATGACATACATTATACAAAATATTCAGCATTCTTACTTTCTTTTACTTTTTGTTTTCATCCTTTTTCTCACCCCAATAGACTGTTCTGTGTCGTCGTCTTCGTTGTTGCCGCCGTGTTTTCGTTTACCTGATTTCTTGCTCTCTTCGATATTTTTCATATCCTAGAGAATTATAGATAATATTTATATGCAATATAGATGCATTGTTGGCATTTCTTTATTAAAAATCATTAATTTTAAACCCGCTCTTACCATTTTCACTATTCGCTGTGCTTCGCTTACTCTTTCTTGCAGCAACATTACTTCTTCTTCTTCCGTTGGATATAATGGCAATTGTTTTGATATCAACTGTTCTATTCGTTGATATAGTTCGACATCGTATTGCGTGACAAATGTGATCGAACGGCCGGATCGGCCTGCACGCGCAGTTCGACCTACTCTATGTATATAATCCTTACTGTGTGTAGGTATATCGAAATTGATAACGATATCTACGTGTGGAATATCAAGCCCTCTAGAAGAAAAATACAATTTAAAATCTGATTTTAATATTCAATATTCAATAGTATATTTTGTATCGCGACTAACCTGCTAGCAACATCCGTTGAAATTAGTATAGATCTATTTTTTGCTTTAAATTTCGTCAGTGCAGCGATTCTCTTGTTTTGCGACATTTGGCCGTGTAGGGGAACTGCCGTAAATCCCAAGTTTCGCAATAATAGAGCAGTTCTCACAGTATTATTGCAGGTTCCGCAAAATATCATGAAACTATTACCTGCCAATTCATTCAAGATATGTACCAGATACACATCCTGCCACACAAAATCATTTAATAGATGTAAGATTATAAATATAATTTTTATAGATATATTTTGCATGCCAACAATTATTTTGCGACTAATAATCATGCTGTTATATTTGTTGTTGATTATCACCTTGAATTTCACTGGAATAAATACATAATATTGTTGCAGTTTTTCCACAGTTTGATATTTGGTGGACACCTCAACTTTAACAGGATTTCGCAAAGACGCACGTTGCAGCTTTTGTACCTTTTTCGTCATGGTTGCAGAGAATAATAATGTCCTTCTTTCCCGCGGTATCACTCTGAGAATTTTATCAACCTCTACCTCAAAATCCATGTTCAAAATGCGATCTGCCTCATCCATAACCTTGTGAATAAGAAAGAAGATTAAAATTAATTTAACAATCCTCGAAATAAACCATGTATTGCATGTGTAATTACCAGAAATTTTAATTGCCGTAAATTAAAGCCCTTTGTATTTTCCAAATGATCAACTAATCTACCAGGTGTAGCAATGATAATATGAGGTTTTTTCTCTAATAGTAATCCCTGTGCATGCATGTCCATTCCACCTACTATCACTACACATTTCACACCTATGCTGGAACCTGAAACAAATATAGTATAAATCAGATCTCTTAACAAAATAAGTTATTAGATAAAATAAGAGTTATTCTTACCCAATGCTTCAAATTGCTCTGAAATCTGGAAAGCCAATTCCCTAGTAGGTGTCAACACAAGTGCAAAATATCTTTGAGGATTTTCCAATAATGATTGTAGTATAGGCAATGCAAAAGCAGCGGTCTTTCCTGATCCAGTCTCTGCTAATCCTATTACATCTTTGCCTATCAATTACCAAACAAATATAATTGCATCAATATTAATACATTGCTTTTTTACAATTTAATTATAATTGTATCATTCTTAAAATCACCTTGAAGTATCAAAGGAATAGCTTCTTGTTGAACCTTGGTAGGTTCTTTCCATTTTAATTCAATGCATGTATTACACAGTGTGTCCACAAGCCCCTATTTGATAACCATCATTTATTTTTTATTACATAAGATATGTAACTTATATAGATATACTTATACATCTAATAAACAATAAGGAATACAAAATTAAACGTACATAAGAAATTGTAAGGACTTAAATCCACATTAGACTAAGCATTAAAGATTTTAAAAAATTAAAGATTGAAATTTGGTCAATCAGCACAAAGAAATTTTAGCTTCTTTTGATTAGTCAAATTCCAATCTTTAACCTTGAATGCATAGTTTGATACAGACTTATTTCTTATGTTTAATTTCATATTCTTTATTCTCACTTCTGATTATATAATAATCTCTTTCACCCAAATATATAAAGATATATTTTTGATAACAATATCTAAAATTTTATTAGGGGTTATATACGATTGATAAATGTGATTCAATATTTACTAGTGCTTTCCAATCATCCATTGCAGTGTAGAGATATAGATATAGATGTGATTTTTGGCTACGAGTTTTTCTTTTAAAATGTTTCCAACCTATTTATTCCTCCTTTTTGGATTGTTCATAGAATATATCTTACAATTCCTGCACATGGGCTTTGATCGCGTTCAGCAGAGAAAGCGCTCAGTTATCGTCTTGTCAACACTAAAGCCTATCGCACAATTCTAGGCAATAGCGATAGGCTTTAACGTTGATTTGTTAGTTCTATAAGTAAGAGCCAATCACGTTCGATTGCTACTGAACGGTTTTCTCTGCTGAACGCGCCTAGTGATATTAGCAGACTTCTATTTTCGCGCATGCGCGACGTAATGATGGCAATTACAACCACGTGATGGGCTCTTCAGTTTTGGCGGGATCTGATTTCGCAGAAAGTGGATTGAGTATATATATACGTAAAATAAAAAAATTGATATAATTTGTGCATATTATTTTTATATTTCGTGTTTTTAATTAATTTCCCGAAAATTTTGGAAATTTGTTTTACTTATAAAAATTAAAAGATTTTAGTAAGAACAGAGAGAAACCTGAGAGAGGTCGCGCCGTCGTTTTTCATAAGACGCTTTTTCTAGTTGGTACAGTAGTGTCAACTAGATGCATTTTAGAACCGGAACTACATGGCCAATTTCACTTTTCGGTGCTACGGTAAAACAATCGCCGGTTGATGCACGTACTAGATCCATAATTATAGATCAAAATTGCAGAAAAATATTATGGATTTATTCGGAGCAGAAATAATGTCTAACAGAGTGCATTTATTAAATATATAAAAACTTTTATAAAATTTTTATATTTCTTATATTTTTGAACATAATTTTACTTGATTAGATATTAAATAAAATTTTTGTAAATAAAATGACATAAAGAAGGTGACGTTATTCAGATAAATTTAAAAATTAGATAAAATATTTTTTTTCCTTATCTAATTAAAAATTTTCCGAATTATATCGTGTTTTTGATGTCATTAATTCATTAAAATTATTTTCATAAAATTAATTTATAAAATAAAACATAAATGTTTTAATTTCTATTACATAAGATTTTTGAATGTACATTAATATTTCGCTTGTATATATGTACATCATAATATGAAAAATAATTTCGGCTGCGAATTATCAATAACATGGTATGCGGCTTTGGCGGCGTAAACAATAGCGCGCTATTGTTCACGTATTACAGCCTTGTTATTATTCGCACGGCGATACTTGAATAGTATTGTAGTACTGAGGGAGACGCTCCATCGAATTCCTTTCCCCCTTTTACTTCTTATTTCTTATCATTCACATTCGCACGGCGACACTTGAACGGTGATATAGTAGTTCGAGACACTCCATCAAATTCGTTTTCTAAACGCGATCGCGACAAATATCGGGAAATAATTTAATGTAATTAACAATTAATTCTTTCTCTTTCTCCCTCCCTTCCTTTCCCTCTCCCTCCCCCCTCTCTCCCTCCTCCCCCCTCTCACTCTCTCTCTCTCTTTCCTCTAGGCAACAATTATTTCTTTAAGAATATTTAAAATTAAATATATTTCGTCCACTTTATTATTTAACTTTTTGACGATCTAAATATGATTCGGATTAAAAACACGCAATAAAATAGTCGAATCGCAAGTCCGATTAACATAACGATAAGCTCCGTGATATATTAATCGTTTATTAAATAATCGATCTATAATTTAGTCACGATGCTATATCATTTGACTTTTCGACGATCTAGATATAATTTGGATTAAGAACGTGCTATAAAATGATCGAATCGTAAAATCCATTAATTAACTTAACGATAAGCTCCATGATACATTAATCGTTTAATAAATATTTGATATAAATAAATAAATATTATAAATTGATCCATAATTTAAAATACTTATATAATTTAACATTTTGCATATATATTTTATAGTACGTAAAATATTTCGGCAGCGAATTAGCAATATCTAACATGGTATTCGGCCTTGGCGACGTAAACATTGGCGCGCTATTGTTCATGGCTTTGTTATCATTCATACAACAACACTTGAATAGAACTGTAGTGGGGCGAGACGCTCAAATTCCTTTCTTACATGTTATTATTCGCACGGCGACACTCGAGCAGTAAGATAGCAGTGCGAGATACTCCGTTAAATTTTTTAAACGCGGTTACAAGTATCGGGAAATAATTTGATAAATAATTTCTTCAAAAATATTTCAATTTACATATATTTTGTTCGCCGCTTTATCGTTCGACTTTTGTGACGGCATGTAAATATGATTCGAATTAAAATCGCGCAATTAAACAATCGAATCGTGTTGTGGCGGTATCGCCTTTTCGCGTCGCCGCGTCTTCGCGTTGGACTTTTATCTCGTTTCCACGATTGTCGAGGATCATATTTCGTTGCCGACTAAATGGGATCCGGTAATAAGTATATTGTCAGATTTTTGCAAAATATTATACGAAAAATCAAGATATCTCTTGCAACATTGGTTGGAGCGAAAATTAAGAGTAAAAGTTAAGAGTTTCTTTTATATTTCGTGGCGTGCTATACAGGACTTTAATTAAAAAGTTGGAAACGCAAAAAAAATCTGCTTATCCTGTTACTTGAATGTGTCTTTATGTGAAAAATTATGAAAAGCTCTACCGTCGATAGTGTTATAGGAAACTTTTTGTTCGGTATTAAATTATCTTTCAAATGAGATCAAAATTACTGTAGTTCACTCCATAGGTTTTGAAATAAACCAGTTAATAACCAATTTCAAAAGTTCCGAAAAGTGTCTTTTCGGCTATTGACTGTTATTCCGAAACCTATGGAACGAACGTATTAAATTATCTTTCAAATGAGATCAAAATGATTGTAGTTCGTATTAATATGCACCAACTGACTGTTTTACCATGGCACCGAAAAGTGAATCTGGTCATGTAGTTCCGCCGGTTCTAAAATGGATCTAGTTGACGCTACTGTACGAACTAGAAAAGGTGTCATTCGAAAAATGGCAGCGTGGCTTCTCTCTAGTGAGAATATTTTCGACTTTATATCTGCCATTATAAATAAAAATAAACCAATATTGAATTCATAATTATATAATTTATATATTACATATGTTAAATTTTAGATCTCTTACGAAAGTAAAATATAAAGAAATCTTTGAAGAGAATGATATATTTTGTTTTATTGTTAGCCACACATTTCTATATACATATAATATAAAAGTCTGTGGTTTTAGCTAATTTATGTCATTATATACAGATAATTTTGAGAAAATATTTGATTAATAAAGAATATGGGGAATGCAATGGAACACATATAAAATAAATTTTCCAATTTATATAAATATTAGTTTTTAAAATATTTACAAATATGGAATATACACATATATAAAGTTCAAGACTTAGTACAATTAAATATGTTTAAATTATTTACAAATGTATTTGTCATATTTAATATACATATCATGTTTTAAAGGACTAAGAATTAAATAAAAGAAAGTTTAATAAAATATACATGGATATATTTTCAGCTCGTCTATTTAATCCAAACCTTCCTTCTTCTCCTTGATTGCTTCCTAAAAAACAAATTATAGTCAGTAATACATACACAATGTTGCTTTTATATTTTATATTAGAAATGCGTACTTTAAAACGTTCCTCAAACAATGAAAGTTCTGCAATCAAGTCAGTGATAGCATGCATAAAGGCTTCATGTGGAGTATAATCTGATGTAGTTTGTATTCTAATAACAAACTTGTGTTCTAGTGGATGAGGAACTTTGTAACCAGCAAATAATACTTGAGGATCTTTTAGTAATTGACTATAAATTTAAAAACAATTATTAATTAACTATACATATAAAAAAGGAATAAAGTATGTAACACTCATATGCTTACTTCCGAATCATATTTCCTAAAGTATGATCCTCTTTATTGATTGTAAAAATTGCAGCATTTGGCACTTTGGTATCTTGTTCTTTTATTATCCTGTAACAAACACGCAGAAATAAATGTATAGAATTGGACGATTCTATTATTTACATATCTCGTCGAAACGAGGTTAGAGCCAAACAAACAATCGAATATTAGAAAATACTTTTTTTCTCCTTCGTATAGCAAGAACGATTCAAAGGTTGGAGGTGCATTCATCTCGCTTTGTAAATTCCTGTTTTTTTTTTACAAATTTCTTTCAACAGATAAGTCACAGTATCCACAACCTTGTTAATTATTGTAAATTATTAAAAGCACCATAGACTATAAATTACATTTACATATCACTCTTTACTCGGGTTTATAACATCCGTAGTTCTAAAACTGGCCAATCACAACTATTCCTCTGAAGAATGGAATGACCGTGATTGGCGGGACCACTCAAATTCCTAGAAGAAGAAGAAGAAGACTGTGATTGGCCAGTCCTAGATACAGAAAGAGACAGGAAGTGATATATCTGTCTTCTTCTGTTATCCGAAGTTAGCCGAAGTTCCGAGCTCACATATATACGGCGAGCGCGCCTGTGTGCGTTATCCCCTCCATTAGGGATGCGTGTTGCGCATAGATGGTATATATAAGGTTGCTCGCGTCTAAATTCTGGCATCATTGGTGGCGCGTCGTTACGTTACGCGTCGCTCTCCGGCGAGGCACTCTGCTTGAGCACTTTGTCGGAACGGTGCCGCAAAGTAGTTGTCAAAATGGCGGCGTTGGAAGGCGTGAATCCGAATTGCGAGGTGGTTCGCGGGCAAACATTCGAGGTCGGACCGCGCTACACGAATCTGTCATACATGGGCGAGGGTGCCTACGGCATGGTCGTGTAAGTATTTCATTATCCGAGTGTGCCGATTCACACTGTTCCGCGTTTAGCGGCCGATCTTTTCCGAGGCCGTCATCTGACAGACGATAGCCCGAGATAAACATTGAGAGCGAGTAATGCTACGCTCATTTCGGCAACAATTGCATCGCGAACAGCGACAGCTTGCTATGACGTTTTCGCGTAACAATCGTCGTCGAGAACAGCTTGCCGATATATTCGACAAACGTGGCCGCGACAAAAACCGCCGATCGCGAGTACATGCCACCACACATATCCGTGCGCCGCTCGCACCGCACATACACACATACACGCACACATTTATATATGTATACCTTCATTTTGTACCGCCACTTTCGAACACATGTCACGCCCCTTTCACTGTATTTTTCTCACTCATCTATTGTCTCTGTCTCTTTTGTATCCGTTCTCTCTCTTTCTTTCCTTCTCTCTCTCTCTCTCTTTCTCTCTTTTTCCATCATTTTTTCTCCTTATCGCCTTTATATTCCCTTGCGTTTTTCCCCTCCCCCGTATTAATGTGCTAATAAGACGAAATTGCAATTTACTAATCTTATCGTTTTTATCGATGTGCTATCTAACACGTGCGCAATCACATAGCAAGGCGCGACGGATTACGTGGAAAACAAATGTTTACGCATAAAGCCCGTTATCAGTACATTGAAGATTCAAGATTGAAGATTAGAAAGATTGGAATTTAATTTAGAATAAAAAAAAAAGCTAAAATTTCTTTATTTTGATTGGTCAAATCTTCAATATCAATCTTTAATGCATAGTCTGATACAGGCTTAACGCTTTTTCTGCTGGCGTCGATATTATCCTTGTATCTCTTTTATATTTTTATTACAGTTATTATTGTAACACGCACACAATCGCACGTACACGCAACGTAAGCCAAGACTAGAAACTGACGGTAGTCTTGCGTGGCAAAAGCTTTAGAAATAAAAGCAAATTAAAAATACTTTTTTTTTTATTTTAACGATACATTTTTTGATAAATTTGAAATTAATTTTTCGATATTTACGATGTTGAATTAATATTATTGTTATGTGAATCAATATCAAAGTATTGATAATTTTTGAAATATAATAGTTGCCCGCGATATTTTTAAGTTATGAATTAATAATAACATTTCGAGATAGTAATGTGAATTAATAATATAAAAGAAAGATTTCTTATATCGCATTTTTTATTTATTTAATTATCTTTTAACGTTTTGTATTGCTCCATTATATTGCATTGGATACACATACATTAATGATCGGTATTTTAAATTAAATTGGTCAAAGAAAGTATGGAGAAAATGTGAAGTGAGAGCGTTGTTTCTCAATGTATAACTTAACCCAGCCTATCAATTTTTGATTGCAATTCTGTCTGGATGCGTCACATGAAATTGAATAAATTCCACCACGTGTTCTATGTCATATATAAAATCACATTTCATACTGCGAAATCTTCAAAGATACACATTTCTCTATAGATAGAGCTTGCTTAGGAATGCCAAGTTTCTCTATGACTACGTTTACACGTCACCCTTAATCGGATTTAATAACATCCGTAATTTTAGAATTGATCAATCATAGTTATTCCTTTGAAAAATGGAATGATTGTGATTGGCCACTTTTAGAATTACGGATATTATTAAACCCGATTAAGGGTGACATATAAATAAATAAACGTAGTCTGTGACAATGGAAAAGATAAATTTATTCTTAGGCATGTTTAATATGAAAATGCAAATAGAAATTTTTTTTTATTAAATATTTTAATATTTTTATTAATTTCTTATTGTTAATAAGTAAATTGTAGAAATTTGCAAATATGAAAATCTTTTGCAATTAAACTCCTAATCCGCGAATGTACACTATTTGGTCTAATAAAAATATCATTGAATGAACTATGTATGTCTGTGGCAGCCCGTGACGTAGACTTTAATTGAAGCAACAGCATTTTTTTTCCGTGTATCATTGACTTTACATGTCACCCTTAACCAGGTTTAATACCATCAATAATTCTAAAACTGGCCAATCATAGTCATTCCATTCTTCAGAGAAATAGCCGTGATTCATAAATTGTAAAACTACGGATGTTATTAAATCCAATTAAGAGTGACATGTAAACGTAGTCACATAATCGAATAAAAAATGCGGAAAAAAAGAAGAGTATTTGTAGCTTTCCTGTACTCTATTCTGTAACGAGAGATTATTATGGAAAATGTATAATACTTTTATTTCATGCTTTTATCTGAAAACAAATATTGTTTTTACTTCTATTAAGAGAGAGAGAGAGAGAAAGAGAGAGAGAGAGAGAGATGCTCTGCTTCCACTAACAATAAGAAAAGCGGATTTCTTTGATTCAAATAATCTAAAGTAAATAATTGCGGTGGATATATCACGGGATAATATGAATAAGATTGTAGGACCAAGCACATTAAAAAATCTTTGATAAATAATAAATGCGAATAATGTATCTTTATAACACTATCTTACAGATCTGCCTACGATAATGTAACCAAAACGAAAGTAGCTATTAAAAAAATTTCTCCGTTCGAACATCAAACATATAGTCAGAGGACTTTGAGAGAAATAAAAATTCTTACGAGGTTTAAGCATGAAAATGTAAGTTAACGTGAATAGTTTGATAATGGTTTAATAACGTAATATTTTTTAATAACTCGTTGTTGTTATTAATTAACCGTTATTTTTGCAACAGATAATAGATATAAGGGATATATTAAGAGCACCTAATTTAGAGCAAATGAAAGACGTATATATCGTTCAGTGTCTAATGGAAACTGATCTCTATAAATTATTGAAGACACAAGTAAGTAATCCGCATATATCCGCAAAACTGGCTTGAAATTGCTAGAAAGGAAGAAAAGCGATATAAGTTCGTGAGCAAGAAATACTCGAATAAAATATCTGTTTTCAGGCTATTAGTAATGATCACATATGTTATTTTCTGTACCAAATATTGCGAGGACTAAAGTATATACACTCGGCAAACGTGTTACATAGAGATTTGAAACCGAGCAATCTGCTGTTGAATACCACTTGTGACCTTAAGATATGCGACTTTGGTTTAGCGAGGGTCGCGGATCCAGAGCACAATCACGCGGGTTTCCTTACGGAGTATGTGGCCACAAGATGGTATAGAGCTCCGGAAATCATGCTTAATTCTAAGGTACTTAGACTTAATTCTTCTAAACGAAAACATTACTTAAAAGATGAAAACTTACACATATAGAAAGAGAAAAAATATAACGTTACTGTAATACAATTTTCTTCATTCAGGGTTATACAAAGTCCATAGACATTTGGTCAGTTGGTTGTATCTTGGCGGAAATGCTCTCGAGACGAGCGATATTCCCTGGCAAACATTATTTGGATCAATTGAATCACATCCTCGGTGTCCTCGGATCGCCCTCGCCGGAGGATCTCGAATGCATCATAAACGAGAAAGTACTGCATTACGCCTACGTTTATGCTTCTTTGCATCTTATTAAAATCTAATCCTGCAAATGCATTATGCAATACAACTCGTATACTCATTGACTTGCATTTTATTCAGTGGCATTAAACCGCTTTGATTTCAGGCACGCAATTACCTGCAGTCTTTGCCGTATAAACCAAAGGTAGCATGGACGAGTCTTTTTCCCAATGCTGATCCAAGAGCTTTGGATCTCTTGGACAAAATGCTAACGTTCAATCCCAATAGACGCATCGTGGTGGAAGACGCGCTGGCACATCCCTATTTAGAGCAATATTATGATCCTGCCGATGAGGTAAGCTCTATTCGCTGTAAGATTACAATTATGGAATGTTACTATTGTGACAATTTATATTCAAAATTAATATAAATTTCGTTTAGCCTGTAGCAGAGGAACCATTTAAATTTGACATGGAGTTGGATGATCTCCCAAAAGAAGTATTAAAACAGTATATTTTTGAAGAAACCTTATTATTTCAAAAGAATCATCAAGAAAACGCTATGTAGTCGATTGGTGAGTACTAAGTGCAGCTTCTCCTGAATTGTCGATCTCATGATCTATCGATAATCGAGTGCTCTTCTCCTTTTTCCTATCAGGCATATTGTTGCCGGAATTTCAATAGTGGATAAGCGTGATAATTGAACGGAAAAGAAAAAAAAAAACAGAAAAAGAACAACAAGCAGAACAACGGAATTGGTATAAAGAAAGCGTATTTTTAATTCGCCGCTTTATCGCTGCTCTAATTAATGACGAGACATAAGTGCTAGGATATTGACGAAAGATGTAGTTCAGCGATCAACGAACGATTAATCGAACCGATTAATCGGGTGAGTGAAGCAATCGTACATACGCTTGTACATTCGCATGTTCTTACCAGAAGAAAGAGAATATAGTGTTTCTTACGTTATACCGAACATAGCATAATATTTCACAATTGGTACAATATGTATTTTTATTTATATCATCGCCGTATCGTACTGCACCGTACCATACCGTCTGTCTGTGATTTAATTGTGAATTGCGAGCGTGACGAGATGTAACACGCGACATATTTTGTCTTTATATTATCGTTCTCTTTATGGAATTATCCCTTTCCGGAAGCGGGAAATAGTTACGATTATATCGCGTAATTATACGGCATAATCAGGGCAATATACATTCGACCTTTCGTGCCTCGATGCGAAGGTCCTGGTTTAGATATCGGATTCAACTCTAAACGTAATAAACGTTTATTCCAGACCGAGATTTGGGCGCTTATAGCATATATTCGTGTAAAATTCATCTCGTATGATGTTCTTTGTCTCATGTGTGTACGTATGACTGTGTGTACACGTGTGTGTGGCAGAATTCCTTTTGGTATTTAATCTGTCCGTGATAGTCAACCATTATAGCCAGTACGCGACGTATAGGCGCCACTATAATTGAGCGTACGAGAGGTTAATAGAATATAATTGATGTGTTGAAAAGAATCGTGATCTCTTTTTCTCTCGTTCTCTCTCTCTTTTTCTAAACGTGTAATTCACAGTACATTGACAGTAACGATGGTGCCCGAATAATAAGATACGAATAAAGCGATAATTAAGATAACATTGAGAAAAAGCTCCAAAGTTAATATTTTTGTCATTCGGAGATCTTAAAAATCTTATGTGAAATATGAACCTTACTTGAGTTTAAAAGCTTCTTCCAGAGCTGATATTACAATTTAAAAATTTACCCGCGATAAAGTCAATTTGAATTACTAGAAATCGAGACCGCCAACTGATAACATCGACATTTTTATTTGGTTTTGTCGAACAGAAAGATTTTTTCTTCCACGGAAAGAATTTCCTCCGGTTGTGTTCCCACTATATTGAGCGAGAATTAAAAAAAAAAGAGGCGAAAGAAAAGACGAAAGAAAATCAGGGAAGAGATATTTACTTCCTCCATTAACTGTTACCGATGTTCACATTCTTCGAATTCACATTCTTGATGCATCCAATAAATTGATAATTAAAGAAAGATTCGTAAGAGATTCTTATCTAGATTTAAGACGCATTTTTAGTAATTACGGATTTTTGTGGAGGATGATTCGCACATCGTTTTGACGTTCTTCGTCTGTTAACGTGCGAAAGGATGTCAGATATATAATAGCGAATAACATTCTATAATATTATCACAATGTCATGATTTATCAATTTCTGTCGATTTAATCTATCTTCCTTCGACGTTTATCAATTACGCGCATTCGAATGGCGAAATATTATCGTGTATAAAAAGAATTAAAGAATCTCTCGCGGTTTACACTTTTCTCGCACACTGCAAGCCTTGATTACAATGCGCACAAATTATGTAGACGGTTGCAAGTAGTTCTATTCACAAGTACATAATTTTTTTTTGGGAAAAGAATCATTAGTTCATATAATGACGACAATCCTTTGTAGCGATAAATTCTAAATTAGTTACGACGTACTAGAGATTTTCTTGGGAATGGTGGATTCCTTGTAAACACTCTTTATTGTGTATGTAACTAAATGAAATAAATATATATCTTTTTCTTCCTGCGCTCTAGACGGATCGCTGCCTTTGCCATATGAATATTCGACATACAATGAAAAAAAATTCGAGTACAAATAATTTTCGATATATATTCCTGTTTCTAATACGATTCTTCGACGAAATGAAATTTTAATATAATTAACTTTGTTGTAATAATGATTTCTAAAAACTCACAAATATTATATTGCGTATATAGCCTTTTACGATCTCTTGATTTATCTCCATAGAGAACCATTTGACAATTTACGATGATATGTACATATTTTTAGTATATATGTGTATATTATATTTAGTATATATATATTAAACACTATTTTTTTGCTGTGCTTGTTAAAAATTTTTAATCCTAAAGCACAAAGATGGAGTCTTTTGATATTATTTAGCAGGCTATGAGATATTGTACATAATAGACGAGTTTTTTTTTTAAGTGGTGGTCATTCCGAGGCCTTTTGCAAAAATGTTTTCATACTGCAAATCGCGGGAAAGCTACGATAAAATCGTGCGTTCAGCAAAAATGTAAGCCGACGAGAAATCAAAGATGCTCCTGTCAATGATAATTGGATATGTACTAAATATATAAATTGTGATACAAATGATAAAAATTAGAAAAGCGCCAACATTGCAAATGCAGAATATTGCGCATTACCCAACACGCGCACACATAGACAGAGGGTGTTTTAGATGATGAAAAAAGATCATATGAACAGGTGTGGAAACGCTTCTTTTTCGAATTATAAATGCGAAAAGGAAGCGTTTCCAGACCGACATTCACATGACTTTTTATCATTACAATAAATACAAAATATACTCTTAAAGTTTAGCCATCTATTTCTGAAACACCCTATGTATATGTAGATGAAAATATTATCAATATCATCAGGCCTAATATACTTAAAGTTATATACGTGTACTTGTTGTTGTTGCCGATTCTTATACATATATCCGAACATTTCGTCCGTCGATTTTCGATGTTACGATCGACGATTATATCATTGAAATGTAAGGGAGAAAAAGGGGACAGGAGAAAGTAAAGATCTACGCACTATTTCCTCAAGAAATAGAACGACTGTTGTTAGTCTTCGTAAACGAATGATGGGTGAAAAATCATTAGCGTTTTTACGTAGAATAGAATGAAAGAACTTTGAGAAAAAAAGCCACACGACCGCCTCTTAACGACGGGCAAGATCGGCATTTTTCACACGTGCGTCGATCAAACATATGCAGATGTGTGCAGCAAACCATCGCGGGAGGATCTATTTATACTGTCACACAACTATCCCAGCGTCGCTTTAAGATAACATTTGGGACATAAAAGTATAAAACTACCTTTGTGAAAATAATTTTACAACAATTCACGTATTTCTACGAAAAATTAAAATTTTCAACAACAGATCACAATTTTCTGAAAATATAAAAATTCATGATAAGTTGTAGTGAATTTCAAAATATCGTTAAAAAAACAACTAAACTACGTAACGTATAGTTGTAGAAAATTATCTATGTAAATTTATGAAAAACTACAAACATTGTCCAAATCGTGTAGTTTTAAAAATTACGTAGAAATAATTTAAAAAGTTGTAGTTACATCAAACAAAATTGCTTCCACATCATTTTCGCGTGAAAAGATGTAAAATTATTTCCATCAGGGTATATACATATATATATATATATATATATATATACACAAACGATTTAATTTATTTATCTTCGATGCGTCAAGAAAAACCAGAATTTCCTCGTAAAGTATTTTTATCCTCGATTCTCTGTTGTTTTGATCCTTCGCTAACGGCAATCGTGAATCGTGAAAGATATCATCTTGTCCGTTTAATTGTGTCGCCGTGAGTCATCGATAGTTTTTTCTTCGCTGAAGTTACATTCATAGTGTTTAAAGCGAATAAATGCATTTAATATGATTGTAGTTGAATAACTTCTAGTCTTATAATTGCCATAAAACTATTTTGTTGCTTGCTCTTTTTTTGTAATCAAATTTGCAATTTGTTCGGAGATTTTAGCGTAAATAAAATTCATGAATAATACAAATTTGATAAAGAGGCAGAAAGAAAATTGAGAGAAAGCAGATAGATTTTAAAATGTGTGCGGAAAAAGATAATTGAATGAAATTAAGTCATAATTTTCAATACATTATTAATTTGATAATTACAACATGTATAATTATTCGCAGGTCGTTGTTAAAAAACGTGATAAAGTTGAAACAGTCGTAAAAACGGGAAACGAATTATTTTGAGATCTACTATTGAATATAATTGCTTTAATTTGCACACAGATATTATGTTTTTGAAAGTATAATGGGACACAGGAAAGAAACCATAAATAGAAACATATAAACTATGAATGTAGCTAAAGAGCTATTTGAAAAATAAATGTACTTACTATGTTCTCTTTACCCGATTTCTTTATTACCTCGATTTGCTGCTCCAAATAATTGTTATCCGAGATGGATTATCATAATTCGTGTTAATTAAATTATCATTATCGACTATTGTATTTTAAATAGCTATTCCAAACTATTATTGTGCTAATATATAAAAAATGGCTTTATTGGCCAATTACTTGATGTCTTTATTGCGCCATTCGTATATCCCTTTTTTGGTTTTAGTATGTTACACTCGTGCTGAACTAATAAAAATAAGATCTTATTTAATAAATTATAAATACATCACACGACACTCTCATGTAGGTGATAGTTCTGATCATGCCGGTGTGATTTCACAAGAATATATTCGAAAGACAGTGAATATAGCTCAATGCACAAGAGTTATTTTTTTTTTTTTTCTTCAAAGTGATATTGAGTATATTATCTACCAATCTGACCATACTCTCGGATTATTGGGATTATCTTTACAAGATATCTCGAGATTATTTCAGAAAGCTATAAAATTATTGTTATCCATTTTTCTTCGATTTACTTCATGTAAAAAGTATATTTTTTACGCTTCAGGATAACATATTGAAAGTGATATCTTCGAAAAATCTCTTACTTCTTTTTTCTATAATTACGCAAATGACTTGATCAAAGTACTTAGTTGTCTGTTTTTTTTTTCTATCTGCAGAAATATACATCAATTTATAGATACATGATTTGTCAAATTTACATGAACTATCATTAAAAGCATTCATTATCTCATGATAAAAATATAGAAATGATAATGATTATTATTGGAAGATTGGTTGTACAGTATAAAAAATAAGAGTTCTAAAGATATTAATATCTTTTCCCTTGCTCTCTCCACTATGCATCCGCATAAAAAGAAAACTTTTCTAATGATGAAAAAGATTCCATTATAATCGAGAGCGCATAAATTATATATAATTGCATATATATATATATAATTTGTATTCCACTGAAAATTTGTAGCCAATGAAAAAAGGAAGTCTTAAAACAATACATTAAGATAATGAGCACTCTTTACAAATTTCAAACTTTTAAAGTTTAAACAATCAGTTCATGCAAGAATCACTCTCCATCACTATTGTCTTCTGTATATTTATCATTTTTCACTTCTATTCTCAATGGAGAACGTCCTCTGGTATGATTCCCGATACGTGAGCGCAAGTCGCCGCCCTTTAAGGTATTTCTCAAGTCACGGCTCGTCGATTGTCTTTAAGAAATACAACTCTCATAAGTCAGAAACAATGAACACTTATATAATAATAATATAAGTAAATAATAATATAATAATAATAAATTACAATGTGTGCAAAATTGATTTCAAAAGGATATGTAGCAAAGAGGCAGAAAGAAAAAGAGAGAAAGAAGAGGGAGGGGAGAGAGAAAAGGAGGAAGGGAAAGAAAATGCGCGAGTTATGATTAATAAATAAAAAAAATTATTTTGTTACCTGTTTTTCAAATAGCTATCACTTGTTTCGCTTTTTGTGTGATTTAATCTTGCCCATACAGTGGAAGCAATGCGTGGCTTGGGTGGGACTACCTTTATCACGCTTCCTTTAGGACCTTGAATCTCTTTTGCAGGTACAACACTGTCTTCACCACTATCCTCTTCATCCTCCTTGTGTTCACCTTCTTCTTCTTCTTCCTCTTCCTCTTCTTCTCTCTCTTCCTCTTCCATCAATGCACATTGTCCATACTTTTGCTCTTTCTTGCCTTCTGCCCGATTGTCTTCATCTTCCGATTCTTGCCATTCTCCTTCTTCTTTTTCCGATAATTGTGTTTCTTTCTGATAATCTTGTCGGATTACTCCAGAATTATCATGTTTCGATTTCGTTAGGTTCGTGTTCGTGACCACTACTTGAATAGGATCGTGAAACTGCGCTTTCGTTTTTGGTCTTCCCAATTTCGATCGTAAGTCACCACTGTTATTTAAATTGTTGAGAACCATCTAAAGGAAAGGATAATTGTTTATAGAAAAAAGTAAAAGAAAAATATCCTTCCAATAAAAAGAAAATAACTAACTTGATATCGGAGCTTCGCACGTCGCTTTTGTAATTTCTCCTCCTCATCGTCGGCGTGCATTCGCATACGAGGAATTTTACTCCGCTTACACCAATTCTCGTCACTATCGCTACCCGAACTAGTCTCTTCCAAGTCTTCCGTTCGTATGGCATCTTTATCCCTACATTTGACACCCAATCTCTCCTTTATACCACGTACTGGCTCTTTAACGCCATTCTTTGGAAGAAAGTCATCCTCCACAACATCATTCAAACCCCATGTTTCAGACAATGCACCCCACGGATTTTTCGTTTTGTTTTGATCTTCATCTTCACTTGATAACATGTGTTTATTTTGTTGGATCTGCTTGTACATACGTTTACGAGACTCTGTTAGAATTCCTTTAAGACCTGAGAATATGCACATAAAAACAAAACCATCTTGTCATCTTTGCTCTCATCGATTTTAATTTAGTTTTATTTTTATTATGCAGAATTGCATACAAATTTACCTCCAAAGTTGGGATTTCCATGCTTTTTGTAGTATTCACTTCTCTTTTCCGCATTGACAGGCTTTTTATCCATCCTAGTAGCAAATCTTAGAAAGATTCCTTTAGATTTTGGATAATCCACTCCCTTCCTCCATATACCTGGAGGTAATGGGTAATCGATGTCTTTAATGCTTACACAATTCTCTTTCTTTCCATCCTTATCTACATCAACAGACTCATTTTCTGCTTGTACTGTCACTTCACTGTCTTTCCTATTTTCGGAATTGTTTTCTCGATCTGAACATTTCACAACACTACCTACAATTTTTTTGGATAATCCTAGCATAGCTCTGGCTGCTGATAAATTGTCAAACCAGACTATGTTACCTGTAATATAATGAATTATATATTAAATTAACATCAATCATAAATGATATATCATCATAGGTGTTTCTTGAATAAAATCAAACTTTAAACCATACATGAAACATCATTGATCCATTCAATAGACATCGGAGCATAATCTTGGAAATATTTAAACACATCTTTGCTACTCATTTCCTCCGTTCCTCTCATATGGATTACATTCAATCTGGCATTCTTTGCATTCTCGCCATCATCTGTGATGCCCATACTGCAAAATATAATATATAGTCATATTAATCGCTCTTGTTCCATATCAAATTATTTTTTACCTGCTATATAAATTCTCTTCTTGATTCGGCGATTTTTCGAATTTCTCCAATAAGCCAAAACGCTTCGCTCGTTCTTCCATCTTCAATTTCTCCTCTTTGCTGAATATATCTATACCCGTTGTAAATGTGTTCATGGATTTTTCATAGTGGCTGTCTAATGTTTGCATTTGAGTCTATATAGAATAGTCTGAGTTTTTTACAATGGTATTAATTAACAACAAGTATCGATTAAGATTAATATAATTTGTCTTACCCGTAATTCTGTTGGAATTGTTCTGACTCTATCTATTTCCTCGATAGGCACCATCTCAACGTCCGAAGATTCCTCATACTCGTCCATGTCGCACAAATGTGACAAGTGCGTTAGGCGTTTAAATATTCTTAATAGAAGCGAACGAGTAAGTTTGTTCGTAAATTTCGCAATAATTAACAACTTATTATATATAAGATAAAATTAATAGGTTACAGTTTACAAATAAGCAACCACAGCGGCAGACGTTTGCTGTCAGGGCCACCAAACCTCCATGTTTTTAGATGATCATTAAAGTTTTTTGCACACAGTGGCCGTGTTCCGATATTCACTGCCAGTACTGAAAATCTATAGTATATGTGACGTAAACTATAGATTTTCAGTACTGGCAGTGAATATGAATATCGGAACACGGAACACGGCTAGTCTCAACACGTTGATGTGTCCTATAAGAGCCTTAAAGCCCGTATCAGACTACATATTGAAGATTGAAATTTGACCAATCAGGATAAAAGGAACTAAAATTTCCTTGTCCTGATTGGTCAAATTTCAATCTCAATGCATAGTTTGATACGGGCTTAAGGTTTGTTCTTTGTAGCTGAACACTGAACTTCCTGAACTTTGACTGTATAACAATAAAAATATATTTTGCGAAGAGGTAAAAGTAATGCAGTTCGAAACAGAAATGTCTTAATACGCTTGAAAATCCATTTATGAGATATAAGGAGAATATGTTTCGCGTAAGTCACGAAATTTCGATTTGCGTGGGTGAATTGATCTAGTATAGTTCTTTTTTAATAGTCGCCCGTCAACCAATCAGTGCGAAGTACTCATGGATTCAGTCCCCACCACCTTTTGCGCGAATCTCTTCACATACCTCTTCGCGAAATATATTCTCCTGGTAATTCAGAAATGAATTTTCGAGCGTTTTAAGACACATTACCACTCGTGAACTGTATTACCGCGCGACCTCTTAGCGAAATATATTTTCCTGATAATTCAGAAATGAATTTTCGAGCGTTTTAAGACGCATTACTGCTCGTGAACTGCATTACTGCGCGACCTCTTCGCAAAATATATTATATATTATTTTTTTTTATCTTTACGAATTACATATTAATATCTATCTCTTTGCAAAATTCTCTTATTGATTCGAGACGAATTTTCGAGCGTATTAAAAAACATGTATTACTTACTGATTGATCATGATTGTTTGTTAAAAAATATTCATATAATTAATATGTTACTAAATTTTTCTTTCTCTCTCTCTCTCTCTCTCTTTCTCTCTTAAATATATACTTATTTTATTTTAAATTAAACATAGAATCTGGAGCGTGACACTGAAAGAGAAACATATTATATTGAATAATTCTTAAGAATTAATAACTGTATTGTCTGATTACTCTTAGAGAAGCAAATATTTTCATTTTGAAAGAAAGATAAAAGAAATCATTCGTGTCTTAATTCTTACATTTGGTTGCAATTCGCAATCGGTAATTTTAAATATAATTCTTTCCGCTCCATTATCTGCGTTTCTCACTTTTTGCAGGTTTTCTCTTATTTGTAGAGGTAATATTTTATCATTCATATACGAATTATCACCGTTTGCATTATTCATCGATGTTTTCTCGAGCGTTACTCGGATGAATTGCGTCATGGAATTCGTTTTTAATAATCACTTAATAGAAGTGACAGATATAGACGGCGGATAGTAGGAGAGCATATGTGTATATAAGAAGAGATCGCGCGCTCGATCATATTTTGACACATAAGTATTGGACGCATTTGAACGTGAGCCGCATTTTCTCTTGCGACGAATCTTTGTGAGACTTTCTTGTATAGGACGGTCGATCGAGTTCATCGGAATATCGTGCTGTGTTTCTTATTAAAATGCAACTGGAGAACGAAGTACAAATATCCCAAATGGTGAGTTATCTGTAATAAAAAAAGGTTTTTTGCATAAAATAATTAAATTTAAATAGTTTTTTATTTATTAAAATCAAATTTTTATTTTTATATGGAAATTAAACTCTACATTTTAAGTAAATAATAAATGAATTATTGTCATTCATTTATTTGTCCGACGTTTCTGAACAATCAGTTTAATGTATGAACTGCCTGTGTTGAGATTGTATCAGAAAAATTAAATTGATAGAAATAATTATTACATCTTTAATCTTATTAGTCGTTCTTTGCAAATTTTATATAGTTCTCATGATTCTAAAATATAAATACGAGATAGATAACGTATAATGCATCGCATTGTGGTAAACGAACAAATAATTAACGATTACTGAATACTGTTCTGTTGTAATGTTTCTATAATGTTGCTGTAACATTTTTCATGAAATATTATAAGAAGAAACAGAGAGAAAGAGAGATAGAAAGTGAGAGTTATATGCTCTTACAATGTCTCTACAATATTATGTTGCAAGATTATAATATTGCTGCAATGTAATTGAAATGTTCCGTGCTGTATAAATTAAGATATCAGAAATATCATCTTTTTTTATTTGCTTTTTTTAATGAGCTATCATAAAATTGCATGTTTCTTCGCGAATAAAGCTTTAAAGAGAGCAACTAATTTACATAATTTTAAATTAATTTTAGATAAACTTTAAGAGAGAATTTTTCACTTTATAATTATATAAACAAAAACACATTAAACAACATTAAACACTCTTATTAGCTAATACAACAGATAATTGCAAATAATTGATAAATTGCAAATAATAGATAGATAACAATAAATGACAATTTTTGCCGATATTATATATCGTCAATTGTAAGCAAGTATTTGCATAAACTCTATTTCAGAAGCGCTATACATGTTACCGACAATTATCGGTGTCTTTGCGCAGGTAAAAAACACATAACGACACCGACAATCGTCGGTAGCATGTACAGAATAGCGCTCCTGATAAAGATTACACACGTGTGTGTGTGTGTGTGTGTGTGTTTGTGTGTATGTATGTGTAAACAATATTAATTAAACCTTACATACACAAATATTGAAAAATTTTACTTTTATTCCTACATTATCAAATATTAATGCTTGTACAGCTGCAAGTAACAAAGCTACAGAATAATTTTTATATTACTGTAATGAATCTAATTGAGTCGGTACACGAGATAATGTTTTAGTTATTATACTAATATTATTTCCAAAGCGAGCAGGGATATAAGTTATAATATCTCGTGTAAGCAATGGAATTTTCCTAATATGCTTGTTAATAACCATCTAATAGTAAGATGGTTTCGTATGCTTTTATTATCACCAAGTGTTTAGCGTATCTAGGCCTCAAATGTGATAATTTCTTTTCTAAATTTGAGTTTTGTTTGTTCGGTGTGAACATTATTATTGTTATTAACATCAACACAAGATGAAAATTGAGCACAGTTTAGGCGTTACATAGGAATGTGAATATGTAAAATACAGTAGAGTCTCATTAATTTTGGCCTTTTAGAATGATAGAAACGGAAAATTTAAGGTCCCAAGTTTAAGGAAACTTTATTGCATGAGAGATATAGCTTATTTTATAATGTTTATATATATTCGAAACCCTAAATTCCAAAAATTATATGATTGATACGCGCGCATTCTTCTTTCTTTCTTTATCTATCATATATTATCAGTATGTTGCATATTATCAGTATATATAGTAAGTATATGATATGCATCAGTAATGTACGCGTGATAGATATAGGATATCCCGAAAATCGAGGACAATAAGATTAGAGGATGAAAGTTCGAGAAAAATAAAGTAATAAAAGCATATGCCATTTTTTATTTCAAGAAATAGTTTTTGAAATATAAAGATTTAATGTTGGCCAATTTCAGACTATATTTAAGATAATCGCGTATTTGTGTGTCGCGTGTACGCTAGTATTAGTGACGTTTATGATTCACGAATAATTTTGAAATTTACAGTATCTTCATTTAGATGATTGCGCGGTTGGATAATGTCTCATTCTATTTTTTTCTCAACCTGTGTTATCATTTATTACCAGCTTAAGCATACCAATTAATTTATTAAAAAGATAAATATGATATGATACTTTTATTATACTGTTGTCACTGATATTGAATCTTATAAACTGGTTACTTATGGGCCAATTTTGTATGTGAGTACATTCTGATAACAAATAATATTTTTCGATATCTGTGTAAGTTTCTTGTCGATATTCTCATCGAGGTATTTAAAACCTACTAATTTTATAGTGTTTTGCTCAATTATATATTCTTTGATTTTTAAGGAGATAGAAAATTCGACGGTCGTAACAATACCAAAGAAAACAATGAGAGATAAAAACAGAAACCTTGACATCACCTACGGCATCGACGATATACCGCCATGGTATCTATGTTTATTTATGTCACTGCAGGTATAAGCATATATTTAAACTTTAACTAAATTTTAATATGTAAGTATTAAAAACATGTTTTAAACAAAAAAAACAATATTTTGTTTTCTTTTTAAACATCGTTTTTATCAATCTTAATTTTTATTATTACTTTTAATATACATATACATACAGTATATGGAGGAGGGTTCATTTACGGACCCATGTTCATAGGAAAAAAAGTCTTATTTTGACCTCTAGAATATGCTCCTAAAGTTTAGTGCATCATTTCAGATACACCCTGTATATATATATAAAAAAATGTAATTTTTTTAAATTAATGAAACTAGATTTTATAAAAGGATTATTAAAAAGTTTAGATTTATATATATGTATATATGGAAAGAAAAGTTACAAAAATTGGAAAATGTCCGTAAAAAAAGCGTCTGTATTGTTCTAGTATTTGATTATATATATTCTACGTATATTATATTTTATATGAGATATATTACTTAATAATATACTCTACAGCATTACTTAACTATGATCGGCGCTATCGTTTCTATCCCTTTCATTTTAACGCCAGCTCTTTGCATGGCCGAGGATGATCCTGCGAGAAGTCATATTATTTCTACGATGATCTTTGTCACCGGTTTGGTGACATTTCTTCAGACTACTGTAGGATGTAGGTATGTACAATCATTATCATACAAGACAAAATATAAAATTGACTGTTGCAAAATGATCTGATTATATACTAATTATTACAGCTCACATAATAATAAAATTTTATATTGATTGATCTTATTTGAGAAATACTGATAAAAATACCGTAAAATTTATGTGAAAAAAACGGATTTTTGCAATAGGTTGCCATTGGTACAGGGTGGTACCATATCATTTTTAGTACCGACTCTAGCGATATTGAACCTGCCGCAGTGGCAGTGCCCCGTGCCGGAAGTCTTAAATCAGATGTCCCACGAGAATCGGACTGAGCTGTGGCAAATTCGAATGAGAGAATTGTCGGGCGCCATTGCTGTTTCCGCTCTATTCCAAGTAATAATCGGATTTGGAGGTGACTTGAATTGCCAAATCTATCATGTACATAATTTTTTCTTTTTTTTAACGTGATACATTAAAATTGCGTGCTTAGGTATCGTCGGATATTTGCTGAAATTTATAACCCCGTTGACAATAGTGCCGACAGTTTCGTTAGTTGGACTGTCTTTGTTCGAAAATGCAGCGGATGCCGCGTCTCAGCACTGGGGTATCGCAGCTGGGTAATGTCTCTCATAATTTACGAAAAAGCTTGAGAACACTTTATATAAACTATTACTGTGATAATATCCAATATTGAAAATCTCTTGCATATATTTTTAGAACAATAATACTGCTAACGACATGCTCTCAAATAATGATTAACGTGCCATTTCCGTTTCCAATGTATCGTAAAGGCCAAGGATTCCAAATTATTTGGTTTGAACTATTTAAACTTTTTCCGGTAAATACAAAGCAAAAAAGATCCTGTGAATTCTGCAGTGATAACATGAATCATCGTGATATAGATGATGACATTAATCTTATGACTTTATTTTTTTTGCTGTAAAAAAATATATATATACATACGTACATATTATATAAACCTAAGGAAAATTTTGTATCCAATCAAAATTGTATAAGATGAAGAATTCACGTATATGTCACGTATATTTAAATTGTACTGATGAACTATAAATAATAATTTTTTGCATTCGTAGATTTTATTAACAATAATTATCATGTGGATAATTTGCACTATACTAACGGTGACCGATATGCTACCATACGGTCATCCTGCCAGGTCCGATAGTAAATTAAAAATAATAAGCGACTCACCATGGTTTCGAGTACCGTATCCTGGACAGTGGGGCATGCCCACTGTAACGTTATCAGGGGTACTCGGTATGCTAGCGGGAGTATTAGCATGCACGGTCGAGTCTATCAGTTACTATCCAACTACCGCGAAAATGTGCGGTAAGTATATTCGCTTTAGAGCCACAATTTTATATATATATAATAATTATTAACAATATATAATATAATAATTATTAACAAGAAATACATTTCAGTGAAAATGCGCGTATATTAAAACGTGATCTAATAAAATTTATTGCGTAATTTCTAGGAGCACCGCCGCCGCCGATTCACGCGATCAATCGTGGTATCGGTATGGAAGGCCTCGGTACAATATTGGCCGGACTTTGGGGTAGCGGTAACGGTACGAATACATTCGGCGAGAACGTCGGCACGATAGGTAAAAGACAATTTTATTTTAAGCGAATTTTCCGTCGACCTAAATCGGTAAAAAAATATAAACTGTAACGGTAACTGTAACTGTAAGCAAATCAACATTTTTTATTTGTTTACTGCTTACGTTTTATAATCATATATTTGAGAATTGATTTTTATTTATTTATAATCGTAAATCATATAATATTATCATTTAATATAATATTTGGGGAAATAATTAGGAGTTACCAAAGTTGGTAGTCGCAGAGTAATACAATGGGCGTGTATCTTGATGATCCTACAAGGTGTAATCAGCAAGTTTGGTGCGGTGTTTATCATAATTCCCGAACCGATAATAGGCGGAATATTTTGCGTAATGTTTGGGATGATTTGTGCTTTTGGTAAGTTTTTATATATGTGCGTGTGTGTATATTTAAACCATTAAAAAGAGCCAGTACTTATACATAAAGTTAAAATATTTAGATAAATAATTCAAAGCTTGCTGTTTTTAAATCTATTGTTTCTCTTTTTTATATTTTATTATTTCTAATCTAATTCCTCGTTAGGTCTGTCGGCATTGCAATATATAAATCTCAATTCTTCGAGAAATCTGTTCATCTTGGGCTTGTCCATGTTTTTCCCTCTGGTGAGTACATTCTCGGGATTGCAACTGATTATTATCGATTTCCACTATTCATATACGCATTAACTTACATATACATATACATATATATTTGCATATATTTGCATATATATTTTTTTTCCTTATTTATGCATAAACGTTTTTGCTTATGTAATTTTGTGGGCGTATATATTAGATAATAAATATGGATAAATGATATCTTGATCCGATCATTTTCAGGTTCTATCGAAATGGTTGATCAAATATCCAGATATAATACAAACAGGAAGCGCTATAATAGATAGTGTATTAACTGTACTGCTCAGCACCACTATTCTGGTGGGTGGTGCTTTAGGTTGTTTTTTGGATAATATTATTCCAGGTATGTTATTTATAATGAAATGGAAATAATGACTTTCTAACAAATATATTATTTATTTATTTATTTAACATTAAAAGGTAATGCAAAAGAACGTGGATTAGAGGATTGGGCGAAGGAAATGGAATTGACGGATCGCACGGTTGATAAAAAAGCTGACGGAATGTCTAACATCGAATACGTCCGGAGCACATACGATTTTCCGTTTGGAATGAACTTGCTAAGAAGGTATTATAATATAAATTTTATTTTTGTATGCGCATCTTTGCGCGTAGATAATAATAATAGTTAATATCTTTCAGGTGGAAATGGACATCTTATGTGCCATTTTTACCCACATACAAAAGATTATAAATCCCAGATAGCACAAAAAGGTCAAAAGATCTCTAAGATGTTTAAAAAACATTAAAGCGTTTTTTAGAGAGATATTTTATTTATATATTTTGGAATATGTGTCATTTTGTCAGGATTTTTGTAATCGAAAATATGTAATAATAAAAAAGACAAATATATAACATCATAATGTTATAAGAAATTTTCCATGATACATGTATGTATATTCAAATTTCAAGAAAAGGGAAAAAAAGCGTCAAGTTTATATTTGTTTAAAATATTTTGTTGTATGAAAAATATTGCTTTTTAATATATATTTTACTGTTAAAATCTGGTTTTACACCTACAAAAATAATTATATCAAAAAATTGCATGAAATAATAAAGGTAAATATCCGCAAATTCTTGTCTCATCTCAGGAGACTTTGCTCTGGACTCTTGCACGTGGGAGCATGGAACGCGCCATTGTCATGCGTGGCAAGAAGCGACGCGTCGCGATGACGCGATAGCCAATCGGTTTACAGTTCGTCCGTAAGAGCGTGAGGTTGATTCTGTGTGCAAGAGCCCTTCTGTATTTTATATGTCTACGGTGTAGACCGACAAAAATTATGAAATAAAAACAATGTGTGAAGTGATATATAAATTAACAGTGTTATAAATTATTGTTTATTATTGTTTAAAAACTGATTTTTATAATTTTTTCAAGCGAGAAATCTCTAAACAATGGCTGCTTCTACTGATGTTGCTACAGTATGTACATTATATGTCAGTTGACTTATACAAATAGCAAGATATAATCTTAAAAAATCAGAATAGTTTAAAAATCTTTAAAATGAACACAAATTACATTAATTGTAAAATATATCAATTATGTTCCTCAAATATAATATTATGTACATATTAATTATTTATCGAAAAGAAATTGTTTAACCCTTATAAGTAATACTTAAGTAATATTTAATAGTATCTATAATTATGATGAAATCAATATATAATAGATTTTACTATATTATTTTTTAGATCAGAGCTCAGAAATATTTAAATGAACCATTGATAGAACGATGCAAAAATCTAGCTATGTTGATAGATGAGTCGAGTACCACTGAACTGCAGCTTGTCTTTCCTCTATTGATAGACTCCTTATTTGGAATAGTAGATAATATTGGATGGAATTTGCACAGTATTACACTGAAGAAGAATCCACATGAATATGAAGCACTGTGCAACTTTCTTAGCCCACAAGGACCAATGTTTTCTTTATGTTACAAATTGCTTCCAGACTGTTATTTAAAGTACAATTTTCCAATATCATATCTTCCAGTATGTCTAAAAATTAAATTTATGCTGCATATATATATATATATATTGTTTTATATTTATTGCAGCTATGAACTTAATTGTTTCATGTTTTAGTCAAAAATACGCTCCATGTTGGAAGAAGCGGTAATATCGCCATTTTATCTCGATAAAATTAGAGATGATCAAGGAACACGTGTTCCTTCAGCTTTATTTATGAGTATCCTTTACCAAAAACTATATAGTTATTATGAAGTTTAACTGCTAATTAAAATTATGTATAATAATAATGCCTGCTAAAATCAAAGGAATGCTTAGTAATGTCTCGATTCTTTACGTCATAGTGTTTTCGGTTTATTCTTTGCTTAATGTATTTTATGCTTTATTAACATTGATTTTTCCTTAATGCAGATATATATATCCCTTTGAATATTATATTTTTCATTTTGCATATCATCTAACCAATCCCTGGTTGCAACTGCAACAGCCAGAAAATATATGGATGAATTGGGAAACAGTTTATGTTCAATTAGCACATAATTATTTGTATCATTTCCTTCCAAAAGATAATTCTACTGTTTTACCAATGATTGGACCATATATCAAAAAAACTCCACCAAGAAAATTAACTCAGTCACCAGAATTCAGAAGGTATGGGAACTTAATTTATTTTATATCGAGAAATAAGTTGTGTAAATTCAAGTAGTAAATACATCTTATTTATATGTCTTAAATCCCAATCAGAGATTGTCATAAATTGCAAACTCCAAGACTTCTGAGAGCGTCCATATTATCACCAGGAACGACAAGCTCTGGATCAGGTGTACCGCAACAACAGTACCTACCGCTAGTATGGAGAAGCGAGACTGTAGTGCAAGTTTTTCTTGATTTTTGGTTAGAATATACAGAGGACGAGCAATTGACTTCTCGTGTGAATACGACTCAGTTGAATACATCTTATTTAACTTCAATACCGCGGCGAGTAAGTTTTCTGTGCACAATAAACAATAAGCTACAGTATATGAAAAAACAAATATTTCCGCAGAATAAAAATATGAATAATTTTTATTATCTTATTGTTAAATATATTTGATTGTAGCTTCTAATTTCAGCATAGCATACATTCTGGTGAACATGTACGCCTTGTAAGAGCGTTTATAAAAACGCTGCATGAATTCACGAATAGTGCAACAGGTGACAAGAGTGCTATGGATGAATTGAAGAGGTATTAAGATATTTTATAATATATTCACATAGTATACATATACATATATATACACATTTTATAATAATATTTTATATTGTATATATATAATTTCTTCTCACAATTAATATTATTATTTTATCTTTACTTGCCAGAATAATTCTTCCTTCAGTTCAAGGAAAAATATATACATTTCTACGAAAAGCAATATATCATTGGCCATTGGACAGTTCATTTAGATTAATACTGGAAGCTTGGTTGAGTTTTATTCAACCATGGAGATATGTTCCTGAAATATCGTATACTAAAGAAGGGTAGATATATTTAATGTCAATACTGTCAAAGTACTATTGCTAATATTTGCACTTTAATATTTTCAGTAAAGCAGAGGAAGAAGAAAGAGGTAAAATTCATGACACTGGAAGATGGATTTCTTTTGTTGCCAATAATTTATTAGCGTATACGGCTGTATTTCAACAGTTGCTTCCAAGATTTATGAGAACTGATCTAGTAGCACCTAAAAATGCACTAATGTTATTCAGAGTTACAAAGGCATGTACATTTTTTTTTTGACAGAATAAACTATTTTCTTGCCAGAATAATTCTTCCTTCAGTTCAAGGAAAAATATATACATTTCTACGAAAAGCAATATATCATTGGCCATTGGACAGTTCATTTAGATTAATACTGGAAGCTTGGTTGAGTTTTATTCAACCATGGAGATATGTTCCTGAAATATCGTATACTAAAGAAGGGTAGATATATTTAATGTCAATACTGTCAAAGTACTATTGCTAATATTTGCACTTTAATATTTTCAGTAAAGCAGAGGAAGAAGAAAGAGGTAAAATTCATGACACTGGAAGATGGATTTCTTTTGTTGCCAATAATTTATTAGCGTATACGGCTGTATTTCAACAGTTGCTTCCAAGATTTATGAGAACTGATCTAGTAGCACCTAAAAATGCACTAATGTTATTCAGAGTTACAAAGGCATGTACATTTTTTTTTTTGACAGAATAAACTATTTTCTTATGCTTGATATATTTGTTATGAAAATATATTTTGCCATTTTCTATTCTATAGGTATTTTCGCAACCACATTTAGCAAAAATGATATGTGAAGTAGAAAGTTGCATGGATGAAGGCCTAAGTAAAAGCCGATTAACTACCAATCAATGGACATCGATTGTTAGGCAACAGATTCTCGAGCTGGAAGGTCCAACGTATCAATATGTACCTATGTTTTCGTCAGCTATCACTTTACAGGTATTTTCCATTTTTCGTACATCTCTGGATATCTATTGATTATTAGTCTGAAATTGATTTAGATTAAATTAGATACTAATTTGACACTAAATCAGTGATTATTATTATTGACTATTAGTTTTTTTAGATTTTGTGTTACGATTTTCTTTATAGGTTGTATGGTTTTTAAGTACCATTAAGCAAGCGCATTTAACGGCGACTAGTTTGGTTGAAGCTTTGGAAAACAGAAGAAGAGGAAAGCGTTTTTTGCTGTCTTTATTGGAATTTATTAATGGCGAGGATTATTCTTCAGATGACATTAGCATAGAAGAACGACGACGCGTCCCTCTACTCTTGGCTACCGCTCAGCAGCAGCTGATAGATATATTTCAAGTAACTAGATTTTTCTTATACTTATAACACGAATCGCACATCTATATTAGCGTGAATACCATACATACAATCGCGATTATTGCAGATCAAACTCGAAGACATTCCACAAGTTGCTATAGTGGCAGATCAAGAATATCACGATAGTATTCTATCAACTTCTTTTTGTCATCAATCGCAGGTGAAATATTATCTATGATCTTTTTAGTAAAATATGTTTTATCAAAACTTTTCACTTGATTAGAAAAAGATATGATTAACTTTTAGACGGAGTCTAGCCTTGACTCAAGTAGACCGGGTACTTTCGTACCGCTGCAAGAAGATAGACAAACGTGCCGATATATCGAGTATATGGGTGATCCAGAGCTACAACCGATTCGATCGAACGAATGTGCTTTTTTAGTTAGAAATTTCTACAAATTATGCTGCTACATCAATCTTAAGGTATTATATATATGTATCTGTAATGTACAATCAATTGTTGTTCGTCAATCTAACAACTCACGATTTGCAGTATCGTCGTGAGATCATTGCACTGTACAATAGACGGAGCTTCTTTGGTAGTATTTTTCGGCAATTGATCGCACCACCTGTCACGGTCATGAAATTACCAAAACGTACGCCTAACGGATTTATCCATGGTTGCGAGGAACGACTGCCACCTCGACTAAGTTTACGATCCTTAGCTAATTACACATTTCTCGTCAGTGTGTTATGCGGGATATTTCTCGTGTGGCTTATCGAGTATGTAATTCCATGAGTTCTTTATAATTTGTCACTCATTGAAATACATTTATGTTATAATTTTGGTATTATTCTATGCCTTTACAACGTTTTCTTTTACAGTTATAGTCCTTTCAAGTTCCTGGGATTTGCACTTTGGGTGTGGATTATGTACGTAATCATACGTGGCACGTTGCATCATTGTTTTCCATCTGATGCAAGTTCTTTCAGACCAAATGCAACTGCGTTTTCCATTAGCCGATAATATTTTAAATTTTTTAAATGACCAATAAGATACAATTCTGTGTAAGTTGTTTTAGATGATATATTTACGAATATGTATAATAATTTTTGATATATAACTTTATATATTTGGTTTACCATATATAATATTCTTGCAATAAGCGATACATTAATATCTGTTAGCGATTATATATGTGTGCAGATGTGTAGATGTGTCTAGATATGTATATGTGTGTGTGTGTATATATATACTGACTAATATAACAATATTAGCAAATATTAACTCATTAATTGCTTTATACGTATCAAAAATAGAGAAAGCGCGAAAACAATTATTGTCGTGATCTGCTTTGATCATCGTCGCGATCTGAACGAGCTTAATCAACATAATGCATACACCGAGAAAATGAAGTTGCATTTGTCTCATTAGACAAATTGAATTCGAAAATTGACGCAAGTCGTCGATCGATAAAGCTTTAAGTGCACGTAAAAAAAATTAAAAATCTACACAACACCGATACGATGCGCCAAGAACAGCCGCGATCAATTCTTCTCTCTAATCATTGTAAAACAACTCACTTTCGAAAGGTTAAATTAATTATGTGCATGAAGAAAGTTTATATACAATTAAATATAAATATATATAATTATATATAAAAAATACGCGTCTTTCCTAGTAAAACATCTTTATCACTTCCGCAGTAAGTAAAGCTCGCGTTACTTTCCACGCGCTTTTTGTTCCTGCTTCGTTAAACTTCTGCTCATTTAAACATATTTACGGACTTTACTTATATATGTAAGAGTGTTTGAGTGCACAACAATGTTTGAGTGCATTTATTTACGCGTGATATGTTTAAATACCATATCCCCATTCTCGATTCCAAATTGATCTACAAAATTAAAATTAAAAATAATTAAATTAAAATTAAATGTATTGCGTAATTAAATATATATTTTAGGAATTTAAAGAAAAATAAATATAATATAATTTGGGCAATTATTGCGAAAAGCTTACACGCGATTGGAAGTACGGCACTAAATTTAACAATAAGTCTTATCTTCCAGCGCGAAGCATTAGTCGTATTAAACCATTAGATACTCGGCAGTATATTCAAGGGTGTGTTTACATGGTCGATGTAACACGAACACGACCCATTTTCGATTTAGATCGCGTTCATCGAGAAGCTGCTACTCGTGGCGTGCGCGCGCGAAAGAAAGAGAGAAACCATTTAGTTTCGCAGCGCAATTAGAGATCCTTTATGCAATGTCAAGCGCTCTGTTATACGCCAGTTACGGACAATGAACATATAAGAATTATCACGAATGGACTCGTTCACCGTTCGTTAAAGCCACCAGCAGCAAATGGGAGTGCCCAAGTTGAACAGTTCTCCGATGTTTTTTCAGACGCCGCGCGTCTGGAGCAATGGCTCCGCAAATTTATCGTACCACACTGATTGTCGACGATTAATCTCGATTCTATCGAACAAGTGCGATTGTATTCTATGTTTGATGAACACATTGTGGATAACAGAAGTTAAGTTTATTTTTTAATCTGAATTATCTTCTTTTTTTTAAGCATTTTTAAAAGATTTCAAAAAATATAAATATAAGATAAATTGACACATCAAAGAAAATGAAAATATTAAAAATGAAAGGATAACAAATATTTGAGATGTTCTGTTGCTTCACAATTTGGTAAAAAACGTGTTGGCAATGTGGCAAAATAAGAGCTCGTGAAATATTCACACATTGATATTCGCGGTTAAGAAGAGTGATGTTCGTCGCAACCATATATATAATTTAAAAAAATAAACTTTGGTGGATCGTAGATTTCACCAAGAGAATCAATTTTTATCAAGAAACTAGTGTCCTTCGACGCATCTTTGAAGAACTACGCATCCCTGTTCGGATCGCCTGTGATTCTATTTTGCTTTTTTTGTTGTTTTTTCTTTAAATTTTATTTAAAGGACATGGATTAGTATTGTCAAACGTTATGCGCAATACTGTCACGCGACAGTATGGTTGCCTACCTCACAAGCGGTTCGAAGAGAGATGCATAACTCCTTAAAGATGCGTCAGAAGACACGGGTTTCTTGATAAAAATTGATTCTCTTGATGAAATCTACGATCCACCAAAGCTTATCCCATGGGTCCTGAAACATCCTGTATAATATATTTCCAATAATGTTTGTAAGCCACTACTCTTAGTCGTGTGTACTTACATTATAATTATTTATAAAAAATATACCAACAAAATGTTTGTATTTGCCATAAACGATAAAAAAATATTAAAAATAATACATATATAAGAAATAATATATATATATTTTGAAAACATAATTTAATTGCTCCCTTTCTTTCTCTTGTTTATATTTATCTTAATACAAAACAATTGTAAGCGCAAGTGCCTTAAATATGGTTACTGCTTGTTAAAAAGGATTAATAATAATGTATAGATTTATACGAAATGAGAAATAAGTTTCTGAACTTATTTTTTTTCTTGAATCGCTAATACATTTATTTTATTTATTTATTTTATATTTATATTTTTTATTTAATTTATAGCATTGTACTTTTAAAATATATAATCATTTATTTCTCATTTATATGTTATTGATATTACACTTATTACTGTTAATATAGCTGAAATCATTAGATACATATCTTTCTTTTTCTTATAAAAGTTATTTTAAACTGTAATGTAAATTAATTAATTACTTTGGTTTACCATATATAATATTCTTGCAATAAGCGATACATTAATATCTGTTAGCGATTATATATGTGTGCAGATGTGTAGATGTGTCTAGATATATGTAGATGATGTATATGTGTGTGTGTGTATATATATACTAACTAATATAAATGTGTGTATATATAAAACT
>NW_021849727.1:778224-803368 GCF_003651465.1 Formica exsecta | reverse complement strand
GAAAGAGAGAGAGAAGACATGATATTGTACTTCAAATATTGTACTTCAAATATTGTACTTCAAATATTGTACTTCAAATATTGTACTTCAAATATTGTACTTCAAATATTGTACTTCAAATATTGTACTTCAAATATTGTACTTCAAATATTGTACTTCAAATATTGTACTTCAAATATTGTACTAGAGAGAGAGAAGACATGATATTGTACTTCAAATATTGTACTTCACATATCTATATGTACGTGTATTCGTGCGCTCGTATTGGTATGCATATACGAGAAACGTTTCGTTCACGAAAGAGAGAGTGACAAATGTGTAGACTAATTTATCCGGTTAACCTTGACATTTAATTCTACCCTTATATTTCTCCTCTCCTCTGTCATATCGATGTCTAATAATGTCGGGCGATATCAAATGTTCGGTTCGCGTCCCATCAAATGATATCTCGCGCTCCCGAACCATCATTACGCACACATGATTTGCTAATACTAATTACGGTCGATGACCGTCGTCTTTAACTGTTTTACACAGAAATAATTTTAGTTCACAAGGATCCTATGAAATCGAATGATAAATTACTTTTATATTCGACGATGCTCGAAAGATTACTATATTCTACATATTTTATATTAAGCTCTCGTCGCGCTTCTCTCTTTATCATCGATTGTCGAGAAATATCGCTCGCGATATCTGCAAAAAGAAATTAATATAATCTCTATACGTTTTTGATATTCGGAAATAATTTTACACACGGTATTAAAAAAGTATTATATCTTATAAGATATATAGCTATAGTTAAATTTCTTATATGAAATATGTTTGTTATGAGGCAGGATGAAAAGACTCGGACAAAAAATCAATTTTTTTATCTAATTGTAAGTATTTTGTTCTATTATAAACAACCCTGTTGATTTTCCTTGTTGTTATCTGTCGCTCAGGCTTTTATGCAAATACAATTGCATAGTCATAAGCAAGAGTAATGACTTTTTTGTATCGTTTTTTTAAATGGAATTTAAAGTTTATATATATATTTATATTTATATTTGATTATATATGGATCTTTTTTCCTGTGGGTATATTTATATCCTGTCTACACAAAGGGGACGTAAAAAGTATAACTATCTCTTTAACACAAAAAATATAAGAAAATAGCGTGTTATGTGTTAATTTGTACAATTTCACGTCACGCGCGGCCTGTAATAAAAATAAAGCATGCGGCTAGGAAACATGACACCGCGTAAACTTTGTGCATCTGTAGAGGATGGTTTTTAATTAGATCTTTTTAGATATCGCAACCGCGCGGGTGATCCGTGCGTCTTTATATTACTTTCTGACTTTTTCTCTCTCTCTTTTGTACGCGTCTTTCCTAGTAAAACATCTTTATCACTTCCGCAGTAAGTAAAGCTCGCGTTACTTTCCACGCGCTTTTTGTTCCTGCTTCGTTAAACTTCTGCTCGTTTAAACATATTTACGGACTTTACTTATATATGTAAGAGTGTTTGAGTGCACAACAATGTTTGAGTGCATTTATTTACGCGTGATATGTTTAAATACCATATCCCCATTCTCGATTCCAAATCGATCTACAAAATTAAAATTAATACACACGGTATTAAAAAAGTATTATATCTTATAAGATATATAGCTATAGTTAAATTTCTTATATGAAATATGTTTGTTATGAGGCAGGATGAAAAGACTCGGACAAAAAATCAATTTTTTTATCTAATTGTAAGTATTTTGTTCTATTATAAACAACCCTGTTGATTTTCCTTGTTGTTATCTGTCGCTCAGGCTTTTATGCAAATACAATTGCATAGTCATAAGCAAGAGTAATGACTTACGTCAGATATAGAATATTTTTTTTCGTGCAGACCATATTGTGCTGATTGTTACAAAGAACTATCAACATAGTTCACGTTTTTCTCTATATAACACTGAAGATATAATTAATCTTACTACCTAATAAACAAAGAAATGTTCGATTGCGCCCTACTCCTGCCTGTGATATTGCAGCCATTCATTTAGCATGCAGTTGTTTTAATCTCATCTTATTTTGATATCGCGCACGCGAATGTAATTTACATAAAGTATTAAGTGAGACATGAGAAGCAAGATCAAATGCAATTTTATACCAATAGTTTCACACGCACATTTCTATCAAGTATAGTTTTTATTTTGATTATAATCAAGTTATATGTGACATAGAATAGATTTGTTATTTTGCAATTTCGGAGACAAGGATAGCAGTAAAGAATATAGCTTCTAGAAGAATAAGAAGTAAAGTATAGAAGAAAACATTGGAAAATGCATTTGACACGAACATATCTGCTACAAGCGAGAAACTGATATTTAAGTTATGGCAGAACCCATGTTAAATTTGATAAACTTATCACATCTGTCCGCAGTATATCGATATTACACGACCACGTGGTTGAATGTAACATATGGAACGCGTCGAATAAGTCTTCCCTTGACGTTTTGATAACGAAGACGGAGAGAAAAACACGAGCAAGAGAACACGGGCTAGAGATTCCACCTCCACTTCCTCGTGTTTTCTATCACAAGAAACACCTCAGTCACACGCCACAGGGTTGCGAAGGCGGACGCGTTCGCTTCAGCTTTACGGTTCGCGTATTACGGAGAAAGAACATTGTGTGTATCGAATTAATTAATACCACGTATAAAAAAATATATATATATTGACCATAATATGATAGAATTTACATAAATATTTAGCCAATCGATCGACTCTCTTATCGAGAACTGGCAGATTTTACGCAGCAACTTTTCCCGCTCTTTTAATAATGTATACGAATGACGCGAGAAGAACGCAAATTAATATTGTAACAAAGATCGAATTCGCAATCGATAATAGAATTTTGGCACGCATGATTTCGAGATATGATTGGTGATAATACATTTTAATTCGTGTCTCTTCGTCTGCTTGGTGTAATACAGTTCTTATCGCTCTGAAAATCGAGCTACCGCGGGAAATAATGAATAATAAAAATAACACGTGATTGATCGTGAGAAGAAATGTGATGTAAAGCATGAATATGAAGACGACTTCCTCGCTTTGCTTCGTAGCGACATGATGGTGTATCTACAAATTCGCGTGACACAAAATACAGCTCCATTAGATGTTATCGCGCGGAAATCCATCTTACGCGCTCACGTAACTCGATTTCGCTGTTCTTCCTAAGTAAATGGACGGGAAGCACGACGTCCGTTAGCATATCACGCGAGACGAATAAGCGACCGATCGATCGCTCATCCATCTTTTCTGATGCGCGTGTAGATCACAAGAAATTATAAGGCCGAAAAAGAATTTAAGAATATTAATTATCAAAAATATTGGAAAGAGAGCTGCGAAAATTGACGAACCGTTCATAAAACAAGGAAAGGTGAACCACATATATACATATATAGTGATGTGCAGAAGTCACGTGTAAATTTCATGCATGGGATTGATAGCGCAACATTTCTATTTTTTCAAAGATCGATATTTATAGAGATAACTAAAATATTTTTTCGATGAGTAATCGCTGAAGAATCGTTAATTCTGGAACAAGCGCGTGAGTGATAAATTAACACCATCTTTTTTTTTTCTGGCGTTGATGATGAAATCTATGATTCTGAACGATTTCCATCGAGTGAACTAATTTTATATTCAACAAAAAATAGAATTTACAAATCTAAACATAAAAATAGTGTGTGTATGTGTTTGTAAATAACGAATAGAAATTTACGTATATATGTAAAGAAAATTATAAATACATACACATACAGTTATTCTTTCGACATAGATACAGCGAGCTAGCTTCAGAATACAACCGTCCGAGAGTTAAGAAAAGAAAGAAAATAATTATTATTAAATATCTAAGGGATATTAAAAATTCTCTTGAAGAAGCAATGACTATTGCTTGTCTTTCTCAAAAATATCGCGATGTCGCATTTATGAGTCAACATCACAATTGCACCGGTTGACTTTATATACCGCGTGATACTACAGTATCATGCTTCAAGATCGAAAGGTAACAACGAGAATCGTCCACCTGTATCCTCGACGACGCCAATAAAACCATCATTTTGTCCAACAGTGATAATTGCGATGGGATTCGCGTCAAATACAACTGACTCAATATTCGATTATTTGGATCATTTGAACCCAAGGAATGCGTCGTCGGTGGACGCAAAACTGAACCTGCCGTACACCGTCTGCGAGATTCTAGTGGCGATCTGTGCCGTCCTCGGCAACGGCCTGGTGATCATCGTATTCGGCAAAGAACGAAAGCTACGCAGACGTACCAATTATTATATCATCTCGCTAGCAGCGGCCGATCTTCTCGTCGGTCTGTTTGCAATCCCGTTCGCGATCCTCGCGAGCATCGGTCTACCGACGAATTTACATGCCTGCCTGTTCACCGTATCGGTCCTCATCGTTCTCTGCACCATCAGCATTTTTTGCTTGGTGGCAGTGTCCATTGATCGTTACTGGGCGATACTGCATCCAATGGGATATTCGCGCACTGTACGCACCAAAACTGCCATAGGTGAGGGACCACCCTTCCGTTCACAGCTCTAACGTTATTAATTTGATATCTGATATCGGACGCTCGTGTCATGAGAGTAATGGCAGACGATCCGAGGCATCGTTCTTCCACTCCCACGAGGAACGATAGAAACACGACCACGGCATAACGATTACGTAATTACGTGAATTGATTTCTTTTCGTTTTTTATTATAAAAAAAAAATTTATTTTCAAGTAATCAAGATTGCCGATATTTTGAATGAAATAAGTCATTGCTGACAAAAAAATATTATATTTATTTATAGATTATAGTTGTATCTAATATAATACACGAACAGAGAAAAATTATTTTTGATCTCTAAGTTTATTTTAAGTGACGTCAATAAAATCAATCCTAACTACTATATATATATATATATTCAAATACAATTTTTAATGTTTCATTGAACACATACATTTACAATGAAAGCGCGATGTGACAAATATGATTTTGGACCAATTCTAATAATAAGAATTATGGTTTAGACATCTATGTAATAGCTTAACCGTTCAATTACAGACTTGTTTAGTTAAGGATGAGTTACAAAGGAAGCTTTAAATTAGATCTTTAGATACGTTATTAACTAATACAGTGATGTTAATGAAAGAGACAAGAAGGCTTGATAGCTATATAGTATAGTACTCTAATCTCACTTTCTAAATTACATGTTCGGATGTAAGGATACAAATACGGCAAGCCAATAATTACACGACATTGTGCGTAATTTGTAATTCGTGCCATATCCGTTCTAAATTGCGTGACGTCACGTTCCGACGAATTCGTTTGTCAAACGTGAGCGCGGCATACGCGCACGCGCGCACGCACGTACGCACGCACGCGACGATGACGATGACGAGACATGTCTCAGTTCATTGATGACAAATAAACGAGAAAAAAATAAACCGATTAGCAAATGATTAACAGAAAAAAATGCTTGCTTTCAGGTATAATATGCGTATGTTGGATAGCGGGCACTTTAGTAGGGTTCCTGCCTTTGTTCGGATGGAATGCCGGCGAAACGAGCGATCACAGATGTATTTTCACGAAAGTTATGGATTACGACTACCTCGTGTTCCTATACTTTGCCACAATAATCTTTCCCGCCTTGCTAATTGCTGCGTTCTACGCCCATATATATCGGGTGATCGTAAAGCAGGTCAGTCACACAAAAGAGACTGAATGCCGACACGGCAAACAGCGATACGGGGAAATAGCTAAGAAGTGTAACGGGTACGACGGTTGTAGCTACAGCAAATCATCACGGTGGACTCCAGCGGAGGTGGTGCCTTTCGCCGTCTCGGAGGTCTACGTCTCGGCGGGAGCCATCAAACTACGGGGACGATGCTGCGTGTGCTCGGCGCGGCGCGCAAACGGGAGGTCAAGGCTACGCAGAATCTCTCGCGTATCGTCCTCTTCTTCATCGTCTGCTGGTTTCCTCTGTACACGATAAACTGCGTAAAGGCTTTCTGCCCCAAATGCGAGGTGAACGATCTCCTAATGAATTTCTGCATCATCCTCTCGCACATCAATTCGGTCGGCAATCCGCTTCTCTACGCCTATCATCTCAAGGATTTTCGCATCGCCCTCAAGAATTTCGTCTGGCGACTGCTTTTCCCGCACAGCGACGTCAAATCGAGCGTAATCAGCGTAATCAACGATCGCGGATCCCTCGTCGGTTCGCAGAGGCAGCTTCAGGCTCAGCGGCTTAGCGATTTTCCTCAGTCAAGGAGTCAAAGATCGAGTATGTTACGTCAGGTGCGTAAATCTGTCTATTCGACCGTATATTTAGTTGTATGTAAAGTGTGAAATAGGAAGAAAAATTCTCACTTTAGCATATCTTATTTTTTTAAACAAAGAAAATGAAAGAGAGAAAATTAATTTTTTTTATTTTAAACTTAAGGATATTTTAGATTTTAGATAAATATTAGATAATAAAGCAGCATTGGAGAGTATTTCTGTAGCACTGCATGTGAGTATGTATGTGAAATTATTTACTTTGATTAAAAGTTAAATTATTTTTTGTATAAATAAATGTTCTATATGTTTGAAATAACATGCATGCCACAATAGATGCGCTAGTATTTCGCGGTTAAAACATTGTCATAACTTATAATATAGCTCTCTAAAGAATAAACAACCGCAACTTAACATAAAACATACAACTTATTATTAGTATAAAACTATTACGTTTTTCCATCAAATTTAATGTACTATATATGTATGTAATGTATAATATGTATATAATTTATACAATTTATATTGTCTTAAAAATTATAACCCTTATGTTTTATAGTTGCAATAAATTTTAAAAGAGAAAAAATCTCTTATTTTAATTTATTAAAATATATTTTATACATGTGACTTCGAATATTAATGTACTTACATAAATAAAATATTCATATAAGATTGAGATTAATAGCAAAATAGATTCAAAACTCTCTACATTAACAAGTAATATAATCAGGATAATTAAATTACATAATTACATTCCACGTAACATTTACCTCATTCAATTCAACTTATGTTTCAATCTACAGTCTATCTCTATTGGACATTTGCAGGTACTTGACAATAAGAGGACAGGCAGCACACGTTCCGAAAGGCGCGTGTTATCTATGCAAGAAAAAGAGACACGTCAAAATGTTGTTGATAGCAACATCATGAACGAAATTACGGTCGCAATTAATAATTCTCCACCGTCGAATGAGCGATTGAGCGAGGAAGAGGTGGCCAGCGAGGGTGACGCGAGCGTCCGCGGGATCTCACCCTCGATGGAACTGCAAACGTATAAATCGCTATTGCCCCTCTTGCCCGCACAGGAAGACCGAATCGAGGAAACGCCGCCCGCATCGATTTTTATGATCGAGGTCGATGTGTTAAGTCACGCCGCTCCCCGATTATCTTCTGGTTCTAGAGAAATCTCGAGATAGAATTGATATAACAGACGAGGTAATCGAAAGATATAAAGTAAACTGTGAGATACTTGAAAGCTTTAAAAAGAGAGAGAGATGACAAAGGATAGGACCTTTCCGTTTTTTATTTTTGTCACCATTAATCTTTTTATCAAATTATTTTATTATTATCATTTTCTATTTTAATCATTGTTTCACTAAAAGTGCCATATGTTATATATGTAAGTTTACATTAAAATAAATTATGTTTAAATAAAATAACAGTGATACTCGGTCTACACCTAAACAAAGTGATAAATGTGATACATCTATAATTTTTTAAATCATGTATTGTAAATAAAAAATTAAAATAAACTAGAATAGATATTTAAAAATTTATGAAAATATCATCTTAGGATGTGTTCTAGAATGTTTGATTATCTTAGAGCAAGGATGATAATGTATCGTGCGCGGAATTCACAAAGCATTGCAGAATTAATAGATATACTGAGAAGAACAATATACTTAATATTGTACAAAATAGAACAATATGCGTGTGATTATGATATTTATTCATGTCTACATATTCTCGAAGTAGAAAACTTTACACGATGTTTGTACAATATTTGCGTATTATATTGTTTGCATAACTAGATTATCATGCAATTTCTCTTTTTTTTTCTCTTGCACTTTCACATCTTCTATAAAAATATTTAGTTTATAGGCACATTTGGTGAACGTGGTGATATTAACAATTTTTTAAAACTTGTGTGTATGTGATAATAAAAATATCGAGATATAAAAAATTATTCTTAGTTGTTTTGGTTATTAAAAAATAATAAATTGGCAAAATATATTTTGAAATCCGAATAGATAACAAAACTTGACACCAAATTTTATTCGAGAGAGGCATAATTAAAATTTTATAAAGATAAGCGATTTAATTAAATTTTTTGGTATAGAAAAAATTGTTTTAGTTCTTAATGAGTTTTGTTCTGTCCATTAAATACGTTTGTGTTCTCAAGAGCTTTAAATATACATTTTTTTTAGCAGTCTTTTGTCGTTAATAAAAATTGCAATTTAATTAAGTAATTAATAGGTCCATCTATTGATCTGTATGCTCAGTAAGATCTCTATGAGAACATTTCTATGGTAAGTCGTACGTTCCATTAAATTTTGAAATGCATCATCATCTATACTATATCAATAATGTATGTGTGATAAAACGTATGTGAGATCCTAATACATATAGGCACATTGTGTATTGCAAGATCGCAAATAAAATCGATGTCATAAAATCTTCACATGTATAATCTACATATATGTTGTTCGATATTTATTGTTACATCCCGAATTCTTATAACTTATTAATTCATACGACTATTTTTCGCGATGAAAATGCGAAATATAATAATAATAATATATGTATTACACATTGCTCTCGACAACGGAACGTAGAAGTGGGATATTTATTTGTTACGCTCACCGTATGAATATTAATGAGATATTAGGAGAATATATTTCGTAAAGAGATATGCTAGAAGTAATGCAGATCACGAGTATTAATTTTGTGTCTTTAAATATCCTCGAAAATTCGCGTTGAGTTTGTAGGAGAATGTATTTCGCGCGGTAATGGCGTTCACAAGCGGGGTAATGTGTCTAAAGCGCTCGAAAATTCATTTCTGAATTACTAGGAGAATATATTTCGCGAAGAGGTATGCGCTACTCGGCGCAAGAGGTAGAGAGAACTGGATCCGTAAGAGAGCGTGACCGATGGCTAATATATACTTCGTGCTGATTGGTTGGATGGGTGGGCCATAAATGCACTCCATTTTTAACGGCCGCGCGATTCAACCAATCAGTGCGAAATACTTTACGTATATATTAGCCATCGGTCACGCCCTCCCACGAATCCAATCCCCACCACCTCTTGCGCGAACTTCTTCGCATACCTCTTCGCGAAATATATTCTCCTAGTAATTCGGAAACGAATTTTCGAGCGTTTTAAGACACATTACCGCTCGTGAACTGCATTATACTACACGACTTCTTCGCAAAATATATTCTCCTATTAACTCAGACGAATTTTCGAGCGTATTGAAAGACACGTATTACTGATTGTGAACTGCATATTACCTACCTCTTTGTAAAATATATTTTCCTAATATCTCATTTACATTCGATGAACGTAATATATGGGTATCCCCACTCCTACGTTCACCTCCCTAGAAATAAATAAAAAGAAAAAAAGGAAATAAATAAAAAAAATAAAGAAATAAAGAAATAAATAAAATTAATAAGGAAAATATATAATAAATAAGGAAATAAATAAAATAAATAAAATTCTGGGTAATTTTCTGTGCAGACCGCAGACGCCCGATGCTGCCATGTAAAACCATCTTTATGGAGGGAAATTCATAAAGAAAGAAGAAAGAGTCCAGAACGATTCAACAGGTTAGAATCGACCGGAACATATTGGAGAACGTCAAACGAAATGGTTCTAAACATATAGACAGCAAAAAGATGATTAAAGTGAATTAAAGTTTTAACGAAACATGGATCCGAGTAACGCAGAGTTCCTTGGCGAGAAGCAATTGGTCAACATAGTGCCGAATTTCAATTTGGACATGATTTATCTGATCTCGGGCTCAGTTGGACCGTTTCGCGCCGGTCTACCTGTCAAAGTGCCAATTTGGCTTGCTGTATGTCTCAAACAGAAACAGAAGTGTCGTATAATTGGCCAAGAATGGATGGATATCGAAAGTCTAAGTGAGAGGAAGGAGATGGAAAAGATGTCCAAGTATGTGAACAATTTCCCAAAATTCGTTGCTTACTGATATCAAATTTTTCTGTTGATCAATAATCTTATGCTTTTGACGTTGACTCATTTATTTATGAAAAATTTTATCCATTAGGTTGTTTACGGAGATGCCGAGTAATCATTATATAGATGAGAGTCAAATCTTACTAAACGTGGCAAACGATGATATACCTGATGCAGATTGTATAAGGACATCTGTAAAGGTAGATAAAGCTGACTAAATACAATAAGCATCTGCACAGAGAATGAAAATTTAGATAAAAAATCATAATTTGCATTGCTGTAGGACATATGGGATATAAGAATGTCTAAATTGCGGACATCTGTTGATGCTTTTGTGAAGAGTGAAGGAGTGCATGCAAGACTGGATCATCTTACTGCGATGGAAATTAATAGTATACGTCCATTGCTGCCACATTCATTAGATCAAATGTTACGGATACAATCTGTAAGTAGATTTTTTATTTATTAGCTTTATTAGTGTTATATATGACATTATTGACATAATAATTATATCATAATATTGTCATTTCAAATAATAATTTTATTTTTATTTTTTGCAGGCAAATACAGGAGAAACTAATTCCCAATACAGTGGAAGTATGTAACAGGAAAAAGTAAATATGAAATTATTTAATAATACCATTATTATATTGTCAGTAGAAATGTGAATATTTTTAGAATTTTTACACTTTATTGATTTACAATTAAAAAATCTTATTTATTTCATATATTTTATCATGTCATGAAAAAGTTCTCTTTGGATATATACTGTTCGATATTTGAAATCAACCATATGTTCTTCCCTTGAATCCTTTATATATACATATATTGAATTTACATATAAAAATAAGAAAATATTTTGCAGATGAATATTATATAACAAGTTTATTAACCGATTTACTTTTAAGTCATTACATATGTTTACTATAGCATATCTCGATCACATTTCTCATTATCACTATATATAAGAAGTGCATATTTACATTGGTCAATCTATCTCAATTACTTTAATTCATTGTCCATTATTGTATGGCATTCCACACTTATATTTACATTTTTTAAACTTATAGTACATACAAAGTTTCTTAATAATCTTTGATTTTTGTTCCCTAAGAATAACTCAGTCGCGATTATAAGGCCACTCGAAAAATCGAAGATTTTCGCTCACTCATTAAATATTTTAAAAATGTGAAAAAAGATATAATCTTATAAATATAAATACGACAGATCATTAGGAAGATAGCAAATATAATCGCAAGCTATCATAGAATAATGATAAAGCTAATAACATATATTAACCTTTCGTCTGCGGATGCCAGGTTACTTATGTAATCCATATTTTCAAAATGTTTTAAAAAATTCGTGAAAAAAAAAGAATTAAATATACATTTAGCTGGAAACAAATATTTTGTGTGCATTATCCAAAAATATCAATTTTTATTTTAAAAATATATTTTTTGTTTTGTCATATACAAGTGTAGTGTATATATATATATAAAATTTTAATCTGGGATATGCACGTACAAAACAAATTTTGTTATGAGTCAAAATAAACCCAGCCTCCATCGTGCACGCGGCTTTCACGCTCGCATCCATTCTGTCCGAGAGTTAACATTTAGTATACTTAAATTATACAACACAGAAAGTGATTATACAGTAATAAATTTAAAAAATGAAAGAAAAAATTAAGAAATCGAGAAAGTAAATACATTTTGATGCATCGTGTTTGGCAGTGTCAATAAGTTATTAATTCTATATTTATATCAGCAATATTTGTAGTAATATGTCTAAACAAACGAAACAAAATTGTCATGACGTAGATAGGCGGCACAATTCCCGCCTATATTTGCGTTTTCATTCGAGGGTTTAATTTGCATTATTGCCACATAATTTAAAGCAATATAAGTACTGTATGCCTTGCTCAAGCGAGTACTCGGAAATATCACATTGAAGTTCGTAATCATAAACGTAATGGTTTAGTAGAATCATCGTGTTTACGCATTTTTTAAACCGCTACGATTTTACTAGGATCCACTTTAACTCGAATAAACATGGTGTCATCTTTGACGAAGTGTCGCTTCTTCACCATCTCATGGGACACGAACCTTGGGAAGCCAAAACCGAGAGAATCTGGCTCGCGACTTGGCCGTTGAAAGTTCTTCCACGTCGGGTCAGGTATGAAACTTTCCACAATGTTGCAGGCCTTCTCCGCAATGACTGTCTGATCGAACATCGTGAATGATACGCTGTGCGAGAACGGCCATCGTAGAAGCGCGTCGTACTCACCGGGCAGGATTTTTATATATATCGAGATGTGGCTGCCTTCTCCGGTCCCGTTTCCGTTTAAAAAAATCGAGGCCTGTACGATCGAAAAGTTCTTTTAGTAAACTGACACTCGATATATTTTGTAATTTCCTAGTCTTAGCTATAAACAATACACAAACGCGCGAAAGACATTTATTAAGACTAAAAAAAGTTCATAAAATGAACAAATTAAAAATCTCTATGTTATTTTAAAGATTTTAAATCGTGGAAAATAATGAATAGGTATATAATGATTGTTTATATAATATTCCACATACTTGTAATTTATATCCATATTGACTAGTATAAAAAGGTGGACTAACAAGCTCCATTCCTTCCTTCGCTTTCGCTTCTGACATCTTTGTGGCATAGTCCGTAATCTTCCATATAAGTGTGCCCGTATAATTCAATGATAGTTTACTGATCGCTGACTTTAGACTGGTTATTTGATGTTGCTGCTTCGTTACGAGACTACACATGAGACTTAGATGCATTTTTGCGGATTCTTCTAGATGTTTATCAAGCGAAAATCTATTTCCCTATAAAAAACAAAATTTTTAATATCAATATATAAATTTAATCATATTTTGACTACAAACTAACGATTAATAATCGATAATTATTTTTTAACTGATAGTAGTTGATTAACATTTATTAATTGATTGAATAAATCACAATTATATACAACACTTCTTTTACTCGATTCTTTTTGTAATTAAAAACAATCGGTTAATGCCTCAGATTAATTTCATGGGGATTAAAAATTTTAATTATATAATTATTAATTAATTTTTTAATCATAATCATTAAAATCAATAAATTTATTAAATTTTAGTCCCACTCTGATGCATATAAATATGTAAAAAGATAAAAGATAATTGAAATTTTTGTAAATTAATCTTATTCTAAATACTTAACATTCTATTTTGCAGAAATAAACCTGTTTAAATTCATTTTGATTTACTTATCTTTTATAGAGCGGATATAAGCTGTAATATGAGAAAAAATGGTACCTTGAAGCGACAACCGGCGTCCTTGAATGTACAGGAAAGTAGATGCGTGGTGCAATGATCCTTTAAGTGAACCTCGAGATCCTCTCGAGGAAGCACCGCGGTTTCGCAACGATGAGGGCATGCAACAGGGAATCGACCGCATTTCGTGTGATGAGCGCCAAGCGTATCGAAAACGAATTCTTTGTTACAGTAACGACAAGCGACCAATCTTTTGGCACATTCTCCTAACTTGTGCTGTCCGAGGTGTCGCCTTTGCACCTTCATTCCGCATTTGTTTTCACAATATAGAGGTTCATAGCCGCATGTTCCCGTGTGTTTCTGAAAATATTTTGTTTTTTTTTTTTACTGTTTGAAACTAATGATTTTTTAAGATAAGAGTAACACAGTTTTTAAGAAACTGCTGAATGGAATATCCATATTTCACATAAAGAAGATAATTAAATAAATTAGTAGGAAATTAATATTGCTCGATAAAATTATTGTACCTCTAAAGTATGTCCAGTAAACTCTTTGGCACAAAAGTCGCAACGAGCCCTACGCTGGGCGCAGGTATATTTCAAATGGTCTTCCATAAGTACACGAGGAATCATCGCCCCACATTTATTGCCACATGGAACCGCATCATGTTTACATGTATTCAAGTGCGCCTGATAAAAGCGAGATTTAAATTTGTCTATCTGTCAAAATTTTTTTCTAATATTAAATTCTGTTTTGAATAATCTTACCTTTAGCTTCCTTAATTCATCGGACCATTTGCAGCCATCCTTGTGATGTATGCAGTATACGACTGAACCCATTATTGCCTTTTCGGCCTCCGTGTCTTGGAAGGTCTGAAAAAGACCAAATGAAATATATTATTTGCTTTTGTTTCTTTATCCTTTGTAAAGATCTTGAAACTGTCGGCGAGTATGCCATAACTCGAATTATAAACACCGGATTATCAATTGATCAAAATTTGTAAAATTGAGAAGTGCATAACTTTATTGTCTTGCGTATTCGTACAAATTGCTGTAAATCATGCATTATTACAAATTATCATCAATAATATATATTGTTCATATTTAATGATTTAAAAATGATATCGTTCAAATTACATGAATTGTTTGAATTTGAAACTCAAATATTTTTTTACTTTAAATCGTTTAAATCGACCGTTCAATTCGTTCAAACCTATGTCTGACCTAATTGTCAATAATTATTCCCGAACACGCCATTATATTGTTCGCCTATTCTTGAAAATAGCAAAGCAGGGTATGGCACTGTGGGAGATGCAGCCACATGCTGAGAACTACGTGGGTGGTGCGCAATCTAAGAATACTTTGTATCTATTGTCGGGACATCATCTATTGACTTAACCGACTGCACTATTTGATAATTATTCTAATGACACAATAATTTATATATTAATATGTATGTCGTTATGAATTTATGCATTTTCATATTTCTCCTGCATTCGATCTATTCGCCCAACTTGTTTCCTTGAAATTGGTCAGGAAAGGAAATCATGACACTAACATTTATATACTGTCGTACACAAATGCATCCGGCTTCTAAATACGTGTGCGAGCACGTTCGGAGATGCTCGCAAGCAGAAACTTGCACGACCGGCAAGGTCGAGGAACTTAACGCAACCAGCTAGTCGTTAGCAGCGAGATATAAATAACAGAAAAGAAATGAAAGAGACGAACCTGTCTTCTTCCTCCAGATTGCTTTTGAAAAAAGTCGAAATATATAAAGATATGGAAACATATATACACACATATATATATAATACACAAACGCGAAAGATCGTGATAAAATTATTAATAATAATAATAAATAAATTCAGGAATTTCTGTATTACGTAAGTTCTCTTTTTGAATAAAAGAAAACATTTCAAGTTATATTAGATTCCCAGTATTAGAATAGCTAGGCAATACGACAAACAGACATATTACGGTAAAATAACAGACGATAACAATCGATCTTCATACGTTCCACTTATTCTTTGCACCTTGCAGCATGTTGAATGTTCAATCTTCAACGCTCAATAATGCTGTCATCGGTCGATATGATTTTTTCTTTCTTTTTAGCTCTGACGAATCAAATACGATATAATCAAACTCTATGGTATAGTGACAGATAAATGTTGTTATAATATTAATGATTAATTCATATTGCTTTTTCAGGTTGCATAGTATTTGACATTATTTCATATTATTCAGTTTTAAGTTTTACATTAAAGAAATTACGAACTCGAGTATTTATATCTATGTGTATTAGTTTGATTATAAACACTCTCCGATTATTTATCAAAATGTCTTTAATACGGCTCGACTTGATAATGATGCAAATGGCTATGAATTATAATAGATATAATCTTTTTTTTTTCTCGTCCAGACTTGGAGACAGGATATTCCAACGAATTCTGCTATTGCGAATTCGCGCTCTATCCGGACGTTCTCTTTTCGAATTTTAACGTATGGCCTTGACAAATAGTTGAAAATTAACATACGACGCGACGTGTGTGCGTTGATCCCACCGCCTCCTCATTCTCAAAAACGGTCGAATCTAATCGAACAATATCATAGCGGGGCAACAAAGACGAATTGTTTTAACCATTCAAAGTGCGTTGAGAAAGATTACGAGACACGTAAAAAAAAAATTTTGTGATACAGCACATTTTCTTGTGAGAGAAAATATTTAAGAAACGAATAATTTTTTTATTTTTTTCCTGATTCTGTTATCAATTTTTTTTTATTCCGGTTATGAATTTGTTCTTTTTCTTAAATTATATATCTAAATAACTTTTAATGTTTAATTTTATGTAGGAAAATATAGTGATGACATGCAAGAATTTTTAAATGTGAATAATTGAAATGAACAATTTATATAATAAATAATAAAAATATTTTGTGTGTGATTCCCATTCAAAAAAATATTAGTTCTCTCTTTCTCTCTAAGGAAAAGTTCTTTGTATATCCACCGTCCGAGTTAGATAGCAAAGTTTTTCGAATAGATTCCTGCTCTAATAATTTATATAAATTCGTTTCATGATAAAGTTTACGAGATGATTCATATTTTTCCGAAAAATCTTTTTCAGCCGTACATGTAAAACTATTCTAAAAAAGGTATCGTGTGTAAATTGAACACACAGAATAAAAGATACGTCCATTTATATCGTACGAAAGATAACGATTGTCCATGTCGTTTTAACGACAAAAATTCTGAGATAAAATGCGGGTACTTTAGTATTGAACGCGGAACGAACGAATCAAGTTCCCGCATTATCTCCCTTCGTAGCGGGTTGCCGCAGAGCGTAACGTTCTCGTTCACGAACGGCACCGAGCATGGAGAAGTTTATGTCATGGAATGCGCGACGATGGAACAATGCACGATGAAAAAAAACGCACGTACATAGAGCCGCGCCGCTTCCGGCGCGTAGCCCAACCGGAGAATGCTGTCGTGGGAAAAGAGAGAGAAAGAGAAAGAGAGAGAGAGAGAGAGAGAGGCGGGCAAAGAAGCCGAGTTTTTATAATATTACACACAATAATTACTTGCATGCACACTCGTAACCATTTTGCGTTTTCTCGCATTCCCGGATAGCGCAAACAACAGAGGAACCATGGAAGGTCGCGCGTGACTTGCTTTTACTTGGACTCGAAATTCGCATGTGCAGTTGAATAAAGTATACATATATAATTCCGAGCCGATACAGCAGGTATGATGCATTAATTTGGGAATCCTCATTGGGATGAAATAAATATGAGATCTTTCCTCTCTTCTTTATCTTCGCTAAACTACTTCTTAATAACTTCTTATTATAAATTTGCTTATTTACATTATTCATTTTTATATATTAATGAAAAAAGTGCTTTGATTAGAATTCAATAAAAATTTATAAATTTTTAACGTGGCTTTCTTCCAGGAAAAGTAGATATTTTAAGAATTATGATTTTGGGTTTGATGTAATGACATCATACTGCTGACATCAATCAAAATTAATCAAAATTATCAAAAATGTCATCTAAATATCTGAGAACATAAAAGCAGAGAAAAAAATTATTGCATTAAAATTAATTATTTATTCATTTTTTTATACGAACAAGAATTAAAATGCAAAATTCAAGCTTTAAAAGACTATATTTTGTTTTATATTTTGTTAAGGATTAATGCTGTATTTGCTAATATCAGTTAACTCCGAAAATTTAATTACTTCTTTATTGTTTGTGTCACACAATTCGAAATTCGAAAATTGCATTAAATAAACTATATCATATAATATATTCGTATTATATGATTAAATATTTCGCATCAATTGCCGATTCGTATCGGCGAAATGATAATACGAGCACGTGCGAATCGGGGAAGAAATGCGCAATAAGAGAGGTGAAGTCGAATGACTTCGGAAGCGGTCGAGGCCATCTGTTACGCTCGATTCCCACGCTTCCGTTGCCGCCGACGAGCCTTACAGCTAGCATTTTATTCCAGTGAGACGGCACCGGACATGCTCACGCACGAAATTCCACGAATCATATGGACGCGAGGAAGGGCCAAGTGCCAAGTGTCTTGTCGAGTTCGCACAGCATCTAGCGACATATTGAAATGCGAGTCGACTGTCAAGACAAACCGTTTGCGTGTGGAATTCTTGCGCACGCATCTCGGAGTCAAGAGTTCTTCTCAATGGGATCGCGATAAATTTATCGCCGTCGAAAATCATGTCGATATCGAAATCACCGTTTCCGATGCTGTATTGAAATATTTCGTTTTTCTTTCGCTCGTGACTTGCTATTGACATCAGAATGACGACCGGGAAAACGGAATTTTATATAACGGAATAACGGACGAATGTTACGTGTGATTATTATTATTGTTGCGTTATTAAAGTCAGCTATTTCAAATTATATATAAGAAAACGAAAATATGAATTATATATTATTACGTTAAAAATACTAGCTTTGCATTAAAAAATTAAATTAAAAGTCAAGGAAAATGGGAAAAAAAAACGGGACAAAAAGAGAAAAACAAATATATCTAACCTCGTCAGTAATTATAGGCGCTTTGTCCATCGTGTCGTTGATCGGGCTGGGCGGTGACGTGGGGCTAGCACTGGGACTTACGTGAAAAACCTTGGATTCTTTCACGGGTCTTTGGGGTGACACCCTCGCTGGGAAACTCAGAGTTTTGGTCCACTGCGAAAGACCGCGCACCATCTTCAAAGTTAAATGCACTAATGTCACTCGCGTAAAAATAAAAACCGAGATGTCTCGATTCACAAATATGAATTTTGTGGATCAGGAGAGGCAGATTTGCTACTATGTTCCTTCTTCTTATCGCGTGTTTACAAATTCAAATATCTTTTTTTTTTGCGATTGTTTCCTAAAATTCGCTCGTGACTTGCTATTGACATCAGAATGACGACCGGGAAAACGGAATTTTATATAACGGAATAACGGACGAATGTTACGTGTGATTATTATTATTGTTGCGTTATTAAAGTCAGCTATTTCAAATTATATATAAGAAAACGAAAATATGAATTATATATTATTACGTTAAAAATACTAGCTTTGCATTAAAAAATTAAATTAAAAGTCAAGGAAAATGGGAAAAAAAAACGGGACAAAAAGAGAAAAACAAATATATCTAACCTCGTCAGTAATTATAGGCGCTTTGTCCATCGTGTCGTTGATCGGGCTGGGCGGTGACGTGGGGCTAGCACTGGGACTTACGTGAAAAACCTTGGATTCTTTCACGGGTCTTTGGGGTGACACCCTCGCTGGGAAACTCAGAGTTTTGGTCCACTGCGAAAGACCGCGCACCATCTTCAAAGTTAAATGCACTAATGTCACTCGCGTAAAAATAAAAACCGAGATGTCTCGATTCACAAATATGAATTTTGTGGATCAGGAGAGGCAGATTTGTTACTATGTTCCTTCTTCTTATCGCGTGTTTACAAATTCAAATATCTTTTTTTTTTTGCGATTGTTTCCTAAAAAAAAAGTTTTGTAATTTTTTTTAGGAGCCGTTTCGAGCACAGTCTTATAACTCGAGCCAAATTTTCGCATCCGTGATAATCGAAGCTGCCGAATTATACATGGCATCCGATCATCGAAGAATCTGACAAACTGTACTTTAAATCAGAAGCACTTCCCGAGAGATCAACACGCAGGCTGCGACAGGCTGCGAGCTGCGACTAGTTCTGCAGTTCCTCTGGACCGAGCATCATGGTGTCGATGGGAACGATGACGATGATAGTAGTGGTGGTGGTTATACTGATGGTGGAGGAGGAAGAGGAAGAGACGGCGAAGAAGGAGAAAAAGGGGAAAGAATCGGTCGCGAGCCATGAGAGCCATTGGAACGACCGGGAGAAACTCCGTGAGGTAAAGAATGGTCCACAACGTGACACGAATGTAATTTTCATTAATGAAGTTTTTCATTATATCTTACAATCAGTTGTTATATCCCATAACTCAATAAAATTTTTCGCGAAAAGAAACGGGATATCAAATGACGAAATCGATTACGAGTAAGCGATTTATTTTCTAAATTAAAATTTAATGTAATTCACAGATATATATTCACACAGTTATGTCAATATTGATGTAAATTTTAATTTAATCTAATTTAATTTATTTTATTTTTTAGCTGGTTTATCTCTGCAGAGGTGTAAAAAGATAACGAGTCAAGATTAAGATATTGGTAAATCTTTAATCTTTAAACCATAATCTTCTCTCGCAAGAATAAACTTTCATTTTAGAACAAGGTAACTGAGAAGATAGTATAGATAAAAGAAAGACAGGTCATTAATGAAAGAATATATGCATGTAAAATAAATTTTTTTTTTTTTCTTTTTAGAAGAGCGATTTAGACGAACAATTTGGACTCTGCAAAGCGTGCATCTATATGTATTAACGTTTGCATAATTTTCACGATTTGCAATGATTTTCTATGATATATCAGTCAAGAAACTAATCAGCGTTTGTAAAAACATATATACACGAAGAAATTGTACGACAAAACTCGATTTCGTCTCTCGACTTCGGTACGTCTTTTTTGGAGAAACAAGGAATTTATCGATGGTCCGATCAAGAAAAGAGAGACACGTGTTGCCAAGTGCAAGTTTATAGAGTAGTATAAGGAGAAGGGGAATAACGACATTGCCGGAACTACATATATGCCGCGATATGCCCATGCATTCAACTGTGCGCAGACTAGAGATCTAACCACGGCCTTCTTCGACCTTCCCCCCACCGATGATCGGTTACAGGATATCTCTCGAATCGGCTCTCTTGGCCGGTCACCGGCCACATTATTCTAAATCTTGATATATTCCAATAGTCGCAAAAACGATTTACCGCGTATCGTGTCATGCCTCGAAGCCGAATCGTTGAATGAGCGAATAAATATCTAGGCATATTAATCACTTATTGAATGTTCACTATCGCCGCTCATTAAATCACTTCAGCTTTAAATCGTAATAGATGTTGCTGCAATTATTCTGTCGTTTAATATTTTTGATCGTTTAACCTTCTATTGATCCTAAATTGTTTATTGAGGATTTAAAAGTTTTAAATTTCTTAATACAAACAAAAGGAAAGTTAAATAAAATGAATGATAAATATGTATTTTTATGTATTAAAGTCTAGGAGAAAAAACGTAAAAGAATGGAAATGTTTTTGTATCGGAGCTTCAAAATTTCGATAGTTGATAAAAATGATAGATATATAAATAAAAATTTATATAAAAAAATTTATAAAAAAATTTTAATGTTGAAATAAATATATATATATAAATAATTATATATATATAATATGTTTATTGAACAATATTATTCAATCGATCATTCATCGATGCGTCTGTACTTTACGTCGCATGCATCTGCCCTCAATCGCGAAGCTAAAGGTGGCATATGAAGTTGCCATATGCGCGAGCAATCTCCGAGATTCTCCACGCGATCGGATAAATTTTCTTTTCAAGAAGTAGGGATTTTCGTCGAGTCCACACACGTTCTACATTACAGACGGAGCGCTGTTGAGGGGACAAAGGAGGGTTTTTCGAAGCGTGCTGGCGATACAAGGAGCACCTGGCAAGATGATGGGAGGGATCGAGCGTATATGCGGAGGAAGGATAGGACGGAACACTGTTCGGAGAATAATATTGGGAAGTATGCAGCTGTCACATACAGCAGCTGCAAACTTTTCGCTGTCTCTCTCTCTCTCATTCCCACCCTCTTTCGTACTCCCTCTCTTTTTCCCTCTCCTCCCTCTCTTCTTCACCTTTTCTCTTTCCATTTATCTATCTATCTCTTTTTCTCTCGTTAATCGGCAACCTTTCTTTTGTGCCTTCTGCCTCACGGCTGTGCGCTATCTAATTTCTGTCTTGGCATACTGATTCCTTTACAAATTTTTATAGTACTTAATCATAGTAAATTTTGCATAATTAGAATTTCGTCAATATATGTGAAAAATTTGATTTCTTTTTATATTTCTTCTTCATCAAATTTGTTAATAACTACTCCAATGTACGATTTTCTGTAAGAATCAATGCAAATATAAAAGTAAAATAATTTTTAAATCCATCAGAGAAATATGCTCAGATTTTCAGCAAATACTTTTGTTAGAGAAGAAAACAATAATCTACAAAATTTTTATGTGTGCGTGTGTTTGATGATTTTGATATATGACTCATATCTAATAATTTCCAAATTTTAATTATGTATTATCTCTTTAAGAAATCAACTACTACTACCATCATCGCAAAAAAAAAAAAAAAAAAACATTCTTGCTTCTTTCCAAGGCGAAATCTGTCTGCATTTGGTTCGTATCAGCTGCCTCTTGTACATGTATATATTATACATATAAAACTCTGAATTTCCTGCCCTGCTCTACATCTGCTCTTCTGGCACGTTTGTAATGGTCATTCGATATATGTACTTCTAGATATAATAGCTTAGAAAAACATAAAGCGATATTATTTTTATCAATTGTTTATTCTATATTATTTTATTCTTCATATATTACGTGCAAATTCATAATATATATCTTATTAACGTAATGACAGATCTTGTTCTTATTTCAATGTGTATATTATATTCAGACAAGTCTGATTTTTTGGATTAATTGACTATCACTTAAATACAAAACAATAATACATATAATCAATTTATTTAAAGAAGAGAAGATAATTTTCTTTTATCATCTCTAAGCTTTTCATTAGAAATATATATAACTTGCAATAGATTTAAAATAATTATATTTTCTTTCAAGTAAAGCAAAGTATTTATAAACTAATGTTTCGTTTTGTATTTGCATTTGGACTTCTGCGGTCACTTACGATTACTTATGCTTGTGTAATCGACGTAAGTATAGTTAGTGTGGAAGCGCAATGAAAGACTGGTGTCGCAAAGTGACTAAGTGAAAGGAGAGTTTCGCAGCACTTTGAATACTAGACAGTGAATACTAGTGGTGGATTCCTCACGGTAATGTCGAAAAAGAGAGAGAGAGAGAGAGAAAGATTTGATATATTATCCATTTATCTTAGATTTTGAATTGAATTAATTTTTTTCCAGTTTATTTTTTCTATGTTAAAATTAATTGAGAATATATAAGATGAAAGAAAATAGTATTGAATGTAAAAAAATATCGTATCAACGCAATATCAGTGATTTTAAGATAAATGATATTCTTGCACAAGAAGCGTATTGTATAAACTTTATTATTTTTTTTTCTTATTTCCCGATTTCATTTAAGATCGTTAATTATTAACCAGGCACTTGTTAATTATTAACCAAGCACTTGTAAAGCTAAAAAAAAAATTAAAACTGCTATGCCGAAAACGCAGCTGTCAGCTGTTAACCCTGTTCTAAAATGCACCGAGCCAGACAGCAGCAGCTGCGTTGAACCACGGCATATTGCCGCCCAATTTGATCGGTATGGAATGATCATTCTTCCGCTCTTATTATAATACGCCACATGCATATATATATGTACTGTCGGATGCATGAATGATACCCGTTCTAGGCAGAGACAATGTTTTTCGAAATAACCGATAGCTTTTTTGATTGATTGATATTTTCAACCGATTAATTTTTCTTTCAATTAATCAATATTTAATTTTTTTTTTACTCAACATCGCCAAACTAATTTTTTAAATAAATTATTATGAGCTGTAATCCTATATAATATATATATATATATTAAGTATTAACGCATGGGACATTATTTCTCTATACACGTTACTGTATAGCCGACACACAGATAAGGGAAAATAAAAAATAAAATCAACTTTATAGAGAGAAAGAGAGAAAGAGAGAGATAGAGAGAGAGAGAATAAATAATTTTGTTTACAAATACCATCGTTAATTGATATATAATTTTATATGCTTTCTACACATAAAATTGTCAAGTAATTACATTGATAGCGAGAGCTTACCGTTTGAGATATCCGGTTGACATCATAAGTCGACGTTGATACATTCGGTTGTCTGCATCAAGAAACCAAAAGCAGGCATGCTGAATGAGGAACGATCCTTTTTAATAATGTCCAATGTCAACAAATCGCAATTATTATATCGCAAATCGGCAAGCGTTATCATAGATCTTTCGCGAAGTTTTAGTTGTCGATATAAATACCACGGACTTGTGTTCTCGTTTCGATTACGTTTGATTAAAAACAACGTTTATCTTATATTTGTCGTTTTCTAAATTAAAAACTTGTTTTTATTCTAATCTTATCTCTCCAACTTATATCTTTGAAACTCTTTTTGCACTAATATCTCTCAGATGTAAAATATTTAAAATGATGTAATCGTAAAATATATTCGCTCTTTCGGATAGTAGAAGCGGCAGGTTCAATATCACGTGACTATTGTATTGAGAGCTGTGTATTTTTACGAAATGCTCGCGAACATTGCAAACATTTCCGAGAGTATCCCGAGGCATTTACGGGGGAATGATATCGCGCGTCGCCGATGCTCCTCCCGTTTAGAGTTCGTCGAACTTAGTCTGTATCGCGAACGGGCGGATGGATCTCTTTCTTCGGCGTCTTCTACGATATTCAAACGCCGCTTATCGAAACTGCCAAGTCAACTCGATTCACGACTGTAGTCAACGACAGCGTAACGTTGACTGCACAACCGCGGGCGGTCGTGGTCGTATTGCCAAGAATAAGCATGTAGTATGGTGAAAGATCATGGCCCCACTACGTATGCTATATAGGCGAACTAAAGTCCCTTAGAATATTATACTTAACAGCAGAGCATACACGGCTGTGACGCGTGTACGCCGTATGTAGTTGGTTAAGAAGGCAGGTGGCGGTAGACAGGTGAACGTGTTGGCGGAACATAGGAAGTGCTGAGAAATGCCAGAGATAGAGAAGCGATATAAAAAAGATAGTATATTACATGTAGTAATGACTCAATAATATTATAGAAAGTAAAAAAATGAAAATTTGTCAAATATTTACGAATAGAATTATGAAAAAAGCGCATGTGATGCAAAAAATGCATACATCCCCCCCCCCCTATAGTAATTACAAAAAAGAAAAACCTTCC